>NC_051073.1:24842982-25105482 GCF_004664715.2 Peromyscus leucopus | reverse complement strand
GAGGGGAATTCCAGCCCTTTCTTGTCTTCTCAGCCACACTGCTTCCTTTGTTCAAAGAGTAAGCTCCCATGTGAAATTTATTCCCATACTTTGGAGAGATCTCTCCCTTCAGCTGTATGTACTCTTCCAACCAAAGGGTTTACAGTTGTTGATATGAACGGTTGCATTTTAGACCTTGACCACGAGAGGGCGCGCTTCACCCGAGGAAAAACAGACTTGCTGATGTAGCGGATGATTACGAGGAGTTAAAGTGATTAAGCTGTGGCACTTAGGAAGATTAAGAAATGTAGCTAGTTAACAGACACTATCAAAGAAAGGCGTTCACTTGGAAACCTGCTGAATGCGGCAGTTATACGGAAGTTGTGGGTGCTGTTTGTTCTTGGTAGGAATCTAGCACGATTCACATCCACATTTGGAGGGGAATACATTGAAAGGACAAGGATCTAGGTAGCTTGCTAACAAAGAGATTTTTCACCTCTAATTAAAATGAACCTCCATTCCATATTTATGGTTTTTTTTGGGGGGGGTTATTATTATTCAGTGAACTGTAATATATTCACAGAGAAATCACAAACCGAGGTGCCAGGAAGTCTTAAAGGGGCCGACACAGGCGTAAATCACAGGACATAGGCTTAAATATTTTCCACAATAAGTGATTTATTTTCACCACCCCCCCCCAAAATAATCCAATAACATCAAGATGATGGGGGGGATGAGGAAGAAAATGAAAATAAAAATAATAAATAAAAACCTTCCAACAAAAAGCTATTTGATAATTCCAATTTGTTTAACTTACTGAGTACCTTTCTGTGTCTAGTTGAATAATGTGGTTAGCTACCGGACAGTGAAAGGTGAATAAAGTATTATTCCCAATTCTAAGGCACGTCTGATAGGAATGTTACTGAACGTGCTGTATAACAAAGAGTGATTTGGAAGAAGAAGTTGCCTGCCTCTAGCCAAGGCTTTGCAAATGTGGCAATCGGCACTAATCTTTTCATCCCTGGGTACCATTAACTTCTTGTTTTCATACCTGTGAAACAAAAGCCAGCCTCCCAAACACTCCCAAAGCTAGGAAGTCTGCGTGAAAAAATAAATCCACTAGATTCGAGAATTAAACCACAGCCTGTTTTGGCATCCTGGGGAATTCCATATCAGGCACGGCCCAGGCATTCCTGAATGAGCCTCTGGCACAGAGACATTTCCTCTTAGGTAACTCTGCAATGCCTGATGACTTTAGCCACCACCTTTTGTGTGTGTGCTTCAGACTGCAGACCTCAGGGATCTTGGCAGTGGCCTCTGTGCATGGACGTGCGTGCACATGCTCACACACACATGCATAAGAATAAAATATAAGCCCCATTCCTCTGCTAAATCCTTTACAACCTAGGGAAAACAAAATTCTCGTGTGGGAAACAATGGCAGAAATGCATAAGAAGCACTAAATGGGTCTTCTGTTGTGAGTGAAGAATTGTGAGGTTCTTAAATTCTCTGTTTTCGAATTTGCCAGCAATGAAGACATAGCCATTTAAACTTAAAAACAGATGCCGATTCATGAAGTAGATTTATTTCCAATCCTCAGTAGAAATTGTCATTGTCCCCAATGAGGAAAGGTGCAGGGATGTTGGTGAGGATATGGTTCAATGAAAATTTCAGAGTTATAACTCAGGATGGCTGTTTTTTCTTTTTTATTTTTTTAGTTTAAATGCTGTTTTTTCTTTTATTATTGTTGTTTTGTTTTGTTTTCACACAATTTTAAACATGTTGGTTCATTAACTAGAATAAACTTGTACTATTCAGCAGCCACCATGGGTAAAAATCCCCACCCTGGATTTTAAAATATAATGAGAAAGACAAGATGCACATTAAAGAAGATGAGCGCTTTTCCAAATCGGCTATGTTGTAGCAGTTGCTAATCATTTGGGGGAACATAAAACAGGATAAGAACAATCGTTCATTGGGACACAGCATCGTTCCTAGCCAAGGGATGGCTGTGCAGTGTGTGTTTGTCCCATGCTCTTAGGTGCACACATGTATGTGTGTGTTTGTATGTTTTGTGTTGATGGGACAGAGAATGTGCACTGGGTCAGACTTCTCCACCAAGTTCTCTTTGTCCATCTCTTCAGCCCTGGTGTTCTTCATCCGTCTCAGATGCTGGATCCTCAGTGGACCTGGTGCATCACTCGGTTAATGACAACTCAGGCACAGTCCTCTAGTCAGATGATTTCCCCTCCTGTTGCCATGAAGGCCTTTGCTCAGCCATCTCTCCCCGCGTTCACGGCCTCTCATGTTATGTGTCTGGAAGCGCTAGTTTACCCTCGTGGCCGCATCTGGAAGGAAAACACCAGACGGTCCCGCTGCATCTTGTTTCATTAAAACTGTGCCTGCAGATTCTCTGCCCGTTTAGGCAAGAATGATCTTTGGGATGTGCATTAATCACGTCCTGAAGAAACTGTTACCAGCAGGGCCCCTGGTTCCACATATAATCTATCGAACCCAAACTTAGCATAACACGTAAAGCCCACAGACCTTTGTTTTGCCATGCCAGCTTGCCTGTATTACATTGTCTTCTGTGCACACTGGATTTGACGTTGCACACGGTTTATTGGATTAGTCCAAAGATAGCTTTCTACCTACCATCCCTTATCAGTTTACCCAATCTCATCTTTTGATCGTTTCCCGTGAAATATGTACCATGGAACGATCTCAGGTAAGCATGAGGTAAATCGCGCCCCCCCCTCTTTTTTTTTTTAAATCAGGCATCACTATTTGTATCTTTAGACCACATCCAACCTGCTGCTGGGCCTGTGGAGATGGGTCCATTGTTGAAAGCATGCCACTGGCCTTGCAGAAGAGCTAGCTTGTGTTCCCAGTCCTCACACCAGCTGGGGTACAACTGCTGGTAGCTCCAGCTGCAGGGGATCAGACACCCTCTTCTGGGTTCTGAAGGCACTAGGTGCACATCTCATAGGGGTACACACATACATGTGATTTTAAAAGTTTGAAAAAAAAATGCATTTTTTCTCATGCTGTCTATAGCTGCTTCTGAGCTGCTGACAGAATTGAGTGGTTACCACAAGACTATCAAGCACAAAAAACCTTCAATGGTTACTGTTTAGACTTTGACAGAAAAGCCTATTAACGCTTGGTGTGTATAACGACACGTGACGATAAAATGTGAAATCCTGCTCTGTAATAAATACACAGTTTATGATTGATACATGAATGGATGTGAGTGTATAGGTCATGTGCATGGAGGCCAAAGGTACCCCTCTATTATTTGGGACTGGATTTTTTTTTCCACTTTATAAAAGAAGAGGCTCTGTAAAAATCTTAGAGTTCTTCACACTGTAGATTTACTTATCCCTTAGAGAAAAAGAACGAGTGTTGTGGATCGAGCAGAAGACCTGCTCCCAACACTCAAAGGACAAGGAGTGTGTGGTAATCCAGAAGGAGCACCGCGGTATTCAATAGCTGCCCTTCCTCATTTGTTTCCCAGGCTTCAGACATTCCAATTGCCTCTTCCAAGAGAACCTACTTAAACTCCAAACCACAGCATAAACTAGGAAAAACTAGGGAAACCTGAGGGAGGGTGTGTGAAGGTCAGCCTAGCCTGAGAAAGAATGCCAATACCACATTTCCTGTCGGGGAAGAACACACAGAAGCGGATAGAACCCACATCTTGCTTCTCTTAAAAACACTGGCAACTCTGAGACGTTTCCTAGGGCTTTGAAACTCATTCACCCAGTCTGTGGGGAAGAGACCCGGCCAATAGGATGGCAGCCTTCACTACTGGGATGCTACATGATTTTTCCATAGCTCCTAGACTCCGTGGTATTTATGTTGTGGTTTATCAATTCAAATAAGTGTTCTTGGAGTGAAAGAGAGGAATATCTGAAGTAATGGAAAAGGAAAGCAATTGACATGTAATTTTTAGAGCACATTTGGGTTTTTGTTTGTTTCATTGGTTGGTTTTTTTGGGGGGGAGGGTTGTTTGTTTTGTTGTGACTCAAATGAATCCTCTTAATATATGGATAGATGCAGTCATATAAAGTTATTTTTAACATGCTGCAGCCAGTCGACACTTAGGCTTTGCTCCTGTTGGGTAACTAAAGTTACACATGAGATCGATAAGCTAAAATGTATCAGCATAGCCCTTGGAATTGTTAGTTGCAAAAGACATAAAATGTATCAGCATAGCCCTTGGAATTGTTAGTTGCAAAAGACACGCACACCCTGATGAGAGCAGCTGTGGGTGTTGCTTGCCTCTTCCACCGAGACCTCTGGAATACACACCTGGCACTTTACGCCTCATCGTGGGACAATAGTCGTGTTTTACCTGCTCCCTGAGAGTAATTTTCATTCCAAACTCAAGTCTAAACAGAAGCCCGAGGTGCCATTTGTTGATCTTGCTTCCTGCTGGAAATCACCCATCTATATGAGACGTTCACTAAGCCTCTGATGATATCAAAGCACTCCCTGTAAGAGTGTTTTTTCAGAGGGAATCACAGTAGCATTAAAAACACTGTCTGTTCCTTTTGAAACATGCAAGGCAGCCTGGGAATTTTCCACCTGACCTACACTTCATGTATACCACAGTATCTCTGCAGTGCCGACCACAGACATTCTATTCCTAACAGCTCCAACAGTGGAAGCACTCTAGGCTTAAGTTCACAGGAAATAAACTAAGAAAGGTAAAGATTACTCAATGCAGATTTTCTATCACTAACGTCTATTGCAGTCCCCAAATATCCATACCCCAACTTACGTTTCAGTGTTTAGAATTTCAACAGTCCAGCAACATTGCTCTTCACAGTATGTTTCTACCAACAGTTTTGAATCATTAAACAGCCCGATTTTAACAGCTTTATTGAGACTATAAAACATTTTCCTCATTCTTCCTGTGACCAAGTGTTTGGGAACATGAGAGGATTCCCACATGTTTCTGTGTGTGTTTATAACATGCCACACCAGGGTGTGGACACTGGGGCCATTGTTCCTGTTTGAAGCTCAGCTCTGTCATTCACTCACTGTGCACACAAGTATCCAAACCTCTCTCACATGCCCCGGTTTTCTCTTCTGCAAAGTCTGGATAATAGCAGTCTGAACCCGTAATACGACGATGTTTAAACGGGTGACTCCATTTAAAGAACTCAGAACAAGGCTTTACACGTTATAAGCTGGGAGTAAATTCTCCTTTTAACTGAGTAAGTATATGCTCCCATATGGACACAGCTACGAGAATTATCAATCCACATGCTTCATCCGAAATGAACTAGCCCTCACGTGACCATCATTTGCACAAGGTACACACTGTTAGCAACACATGTGACCAAGTAAAAACAAGCCATAGAGAGGAATAGATGAAGTTCGTGCTTCCCAGCTCAATGAGAAGTGTGGTGATTGTACTTCAGCGAGGACAATGAAAACCCTGGTGTCGTCTATAGCGCCGGCGTGTCCCATTGTGGATGGCACAGCAGAGCTCTTTATCTCTTCTGCTGAGCTGAAGTGGGGTCAGGGTTGACAAAGTACACAGCCTGCGGTTTGATTCCTTGGCACAAGTGTTCTGGGTCACCCATTCATTGCTGCCCAGGCACTCGGCCTCCCCGGAGGGGAAGCCGATTAGCATTAGTTGTGTGGAGGGGGCACTGATATGTCAACATCTTTGTCTTATCAGATCTTATTCATTAGCTTTCCATTATGCAGGAACTTCATTGGGGGACAATGTTACATTGCCCCTATGAGTTGACAAGCTTACAGAACAGCATGCTGATACATGATGTGCTGCTGCACCACTGATGTGGCATTGTACAAGATGCCCTAGAGCCCCACACTCTTTCTGAAGGAAGTAGGACTTGGAAGAAAAATATGCAAGGATGCTTGATAAGAAAGATCAATTTGTTCAGTTTATTTACTGTTCCGTTTTCTAATGAAGCCATTTCAACGGGTCAAAAAATGAAGTCAAGCAATTGACCCTACCTACAAGACTCAAGATTGGGCACTGATCATTTCAGAGTCTGTATTTGATTTTTTAATCACCATGACATAAAGGGAGATGAAAGTTGCCGACAGTAAGATTTTTTAACTCTGAAATACTGCTTTCCAGATTTATAGATGTGTCCACATTGATACCTCGTAGCATATGGCATTGCGATTGCCTGTCTGTCAAATAGAATTCACCGTGGCATCCTTTGGTCTAGCTCCCTATATTGTGGCAAGATTAATGAAGTAAAATGTTTGCTGGAATCCTGAATAAGAGTCATTTTCTAGTCCTAAACACCGGCTTTTCTGCGTTGTTTTCCTATAGGCCGGGACTTCTCAACATCAGTGAGCCTGCCACGCAGCCCTGGCTGGCAGACACGTGGCCCAACACTGGGAACCATCACACTGACTGCTCCATCAACTGCTGTACAGCGAGCAATGGGAACAGCGACAGTAACCTGACAACCTACAGTCGCCCAGGTTAGGGACGCAGCTAGAGCTGAAAGTGTATCCGCCTTACAAGGAATTAGCCAGGAACAACCAACCATGTGTCCTTCCTCAATGAGAAGGAAACTGGTCAACGATCTTAGGAAGTCGTGATTGTGTAGCAGTCCAGCTTGGTCAAATATTTTTCTCCATTCCCTAGACACCTCTACTTCTCTGTCCATCATTTCCAGAGGACAGAATATACAAGTTCTAGAATAGATGAAAATGAAATTATGAAAAAGTCAGAGTGTTTTTAATTCTGATTTTTATTATGACTATGGAAAGGCCAATGAATCTGTAAAGAAAACCAGATTCTTACTGGCAACAACAGTGATGGTGACCAACAGTAACCAATCCTAACAAAACTTTACAAAGAGCTAAATTTTGAAATCAGATTTTATAATATAAAAACAAATCTGAAGGCTACCAGGGTACTCATTGGTGTACACGCATAAAAACACACAGCAGCAGTGCCCGCCTACATTTACTGTGTATTGTATAAGTTTCCCCTAAAACATCAGAGAAGAACAAACAGATGTGGAATTTGCAAGGTAAAGAAGGAAAGTTAAAATTGCTTCTTACAAATCAAAACAAGGAAGTCCCGATAGTCACAAAATTTGAAGCTAAAATAATTGCAAAGGACAAAAAGATATGACTGTGGAAGTAGAAGCTGCATAGACTTAAAAAAAGGGGAGGGACAGAAAGTAGGCTGTAGATGAATATGCTATAAATTATGAGAAAAATCAATGATCTCTGTGTCCTCGCCTAAAGTAATCCTAGGTCTCGTTCACTGCACGTAGATGTTCCATATCCATGCAACAAATCCGTGGCCTCTAGAGCTCCATGCTCAAATGGCCTAGACTGATAGCCCCACAACCCTACATAAAAGACAGTGTCCACACCAACAGAAAGGAGTCAGTGCTGGCCATCCCATAATATACAGAGCTATGCTGCCCAATAGGAGAGCCACAGATGGCTTTTACAATTCAAATTGATGGCATGTTTCCTCATGTGTGCTAGCCACATTTGAAGTGCTTAGTAGTCAAATGTAACCAGTGGTTGTTATATTGCCAATGTAGGGTAAGTGGGAAGGCAAGATTAGAAACTACCTATTTCATAAGACTCATATAGAAAGATTGCCAAAACATGATGAGGTTCCCAAAACCATATTGCTTTTGTTGTATTTCTTACTACTACTAAGCAGAACCTAATGCCTACATATTAAAGGTGGAATTACTACAGGCCAGATGAACTGAACATCCATGCTTCGTGGTGTATAACAGATAGGCAGAGTGGTTGAATTCAGTAGGATAGGGAAATTGCAAGTTCTTAAGATTATGTTCCTGATTGCCTCGTAAGTAGCCAGCATGTTAATTTCTCACTTTTAAAGATGTCCCATTGAAAGCTAATTCTCCAAGAAACCTGTTAATGTTGGTGCCACTTTTGAACAACATGAATAAAACAATGTTATTCCTCCATGGTAACTTTTCAATTTAAAATGTTTTAACCCAAAATATAACTCTACCTCTTCCTGTTGTTTTAATAGTTTTGCAGGCTTTAAACACATCTGTGTCTATGTTATTGAGTTTCTAATTATCGCAATGAAGGTAGAATTAGCATGGAAATGAGATGTTAGAAATAGTAGATATTATTTCTGTCTTTATTTGATTAAAAGACCCTGGTGACCATGATTCATTTTGTCATCATTATTGTCATTTTAGACTTCATGGGGTGTCATTATGAAACCATGAACAATGGTTATGTACCATCCTTCCCGGATAATGATTATCCTGTTTGTCTAAATCACGAACTAATAAAGTCCTCCTGAGCACTATTTACTATTACTTTTCCCTGTCCCTCTTAGCTCTGAATAGAAGCATTTTATAAAACATTGAAATATCAAGTCTTTGATAGTGCAGTTAGAAGCTGTATTTACCCCTGGTGTGAGTCCTCCACTTATTTGCTTAGTTCTGTTGTTTTGATAGCTAACTAGTAGCTTCAAATAGGTCAGTAACTCGAGATGAGGGATTGTGATGTTGACCCATGCAGATGTGCATATATATTGTTGTAGTGGAATTCCTATGATGGAGTTGTTTAAGGAAAGCTGTGTTTACGTGAGTCAGACATGATGCTAACAGAGGTTCCAAATGATTTGGTTCCTACCCAAAAGCTTATGGATATTCTCAGTTCCTCAAATTTTGGTTTCCTTGGAACGCCCGTGTGAATATTTCACTCCTTCTGTTCATCTTAGGTACACTTGTACTTTGTAGACCAATTTCATTATAGCTCAGGAAGCTTCTTAGAGAAGGCAATTTAAGACGAATAACCCTGCAGAATGACTTTTTCCTTTTCCTCTTCATTGCACGTAGCTGATTGTATAGCAAATTATAACAGCCAACTGGATAACAAACAAACAAATCTGATGCTCCCTGAGTCAACTGTTTATGGTGATGTGGACCTTAGTAACAAAATCAATGAGATGAAAACCTTCAATAGCCCAAATCTGAAGGACGGGCGTTTTGTCAATCCATCAGGGCAGCCCACCCCTTATGCTACCACGCAGCTCATCCAGGCCAACCTCAGCAACAATATGAACAACGGCGGCGGCGGCAGCGGCGGCGGCGACTCCAGCGAGAAACACTGGAAGCCTCCTGGCCAGCAGAAACAGGAAGTGGCACCCATTCAGTATAACATCATGGAGCAAAACAAGCTGAACAAAGGTAAAAGGCCTTGCATGGGTCCCCACCCCTCTCTGTGGTGACATCCTTAACCCCAGCGCTAGCTGAGAACGCCTCTGTGACGACCAGGCCAAATTTTCCCTTTGATGACTTGAAGGGATTCTTGTCTCGTTGGCTTCAAAAAATTTCCAGTGCCAAAGAGTTAATTAGCACAACAATAACCTTGGAAAATTGATTTTATAATAATATATAAGTATTTTCAAATGGTTTGGAGATTAATTTAAATTTAATAGTAGGTGAGGGATTGCTTAGGACATGCAATCTTTTATTCATAAGGCAGATGTACAGTCATCACAATACCTCACATTCTCAATAAATAGACTATTCCATCCTTTCCACTTGAGGATGGAAGATAATTGCTTCTACATGGTCATAGAAACGAATGGCATTTTTCTATCAAACTGAAGAAAAATAATTAAATTAAACTTGAACTGGAGAAGTGGTTCAATTTCTTGTAGCACTTCATGTGGCCCTCTGACTGCTATAATGTATAATTCTAGGACCTAAATTTCTGTGGTTGACCTGATTGAAGTCTGTCAGTATAGAACCTAAAATAAATTGAGTTTAATATTAACTTAAAGCACCAGAATGGTATTGTATGGCCTGAGGGGAATGGCTCGCTATTGTAATGTGTGGGTTGGAAAGAGATAGGTAGTTGATTTCTTTGTACTTCTTCAGGCTACTGCCATAACAACATGATTTGCAAAGTTGTACCTCTAGGAAAAACAAGATTGCTCTAATTTGAATAGATGGGACAATGTTGTCCAAGTACACAGGTAAAAGATGCATTTTGCGCTAAGTAATTATAGACAAGGATTTATTTTCTTGAGGCTTACAACTCGAGATTATCAAAGGGTAATTTAAGCATTTCATTTCATTAAATCCATGCTATATATTTTAATTTCATAATAAAGTCATTTAACCTTTTCCCAAGTTTAAGGAAGCACTTGATTGATATAATAACCCAATTTAATGAAATTCATTAAGACTCCTGCATAAGTTCATGACAAATACTGACGAGGGTAGGACAGTTTCTATAGTCGTGGAGTTCACTGTGGTGGATCAAACTCTTGTGACATTTTTCTGCCACATTATGTGCTTTTACTCTGAGCCTTGGAAAGGTTTGGAAGTCCTATGTACAAATAGTTTATAACGTCTGCTCATTTATACTGTTTGAGATCAAATTGAGTACATGGAAATATAATAATAAATGCTCAGGAATGCAAATAGACGAACAAATTAGTGTTGCCTGTGTGTCTGTCAGTGAAAGGCTTATCATTTGCACTGTCACCTCTACCCAAGCAAGCAGAAGCCTCTCTGGGCTGGATTGAGATGCTGTGTTTTCTTATTGGGGATGTATTTTTACTAGATACAATGTTGCTGACTTGTTTCGGTTTTGTTACTATGTAACTAGAGTTGCGTATGTAGCTAATCTGCTAAATATATTATTACCATTTGAAGCTAGGCTAAAAAGCTCTGCCTGGTGTGTGCTTAAGCCAAGAGGCAACCTCAGAGAATGGGCAAAAGTTTAGGTCTGGGTGCACTTGGCATCTGTCTTGGTTTACAATACCTCTACTTCTCTGCCCACGGGGGATGGGTGTTGGGGGGGTTGGGTAGTGGAGGTGGGGGGTGGGAGGTGGGAGGGAGGGATGGATAGATAGTACACGAGTATACTATTCTGGGCATCCAACTGAATCCAAGTCCTTAAGCATATGAAACACACAAAGCTGTGCCCACATTCCTTGTTATCATATCGAAAAACACATACATGTATGTGTCCCCTTCAGCTAGAAGCTTTTCCCCTATCCTGATAATCTGAAGAGAAAAACAAAATGAAACCAGACGAGGAAACGGTCCAGCTGGCTTCTTCAGTTGCTCAGAAATAGAAACCAAACAAATGTGAAATAACAGAGAGGAGATAAACAATTATTATTTTTTTTTTTCTATCTGAAATGTCTAGATTATCGGGCAAATGACACAATCCCCCCAACCATTCCGTACAACCAATCCTATGACCAGAACACAGGAGGCTCTTACAACAGCTCAGATCGGGGCAGTAGCACGTCTGGTAAGTAAAAACAAAATAAGAGCCAAGGTCAGCCTTTCGCTTAAAAAGAAATGTTGAACAGAGCCTTAATGAGCTATCTGTTGGTACTGAAGTGACGCGTCTCATCACTTTGCATCCTAGGAGTCCCAGACACAGGTCCGGTCTGCCATTGAAAGCTCTGTCTGCCCAATAAACTGCTTCCTATCCTCCTTGGCACCAGATACCACGCATCGTGTTTCCTTCTTTGTTACTGAGGCTTGGCAAAGTCAAAAGTATAAAATAATTTTTCAAGGCAGTTAAACTTCTTCTTCTCCCCTCGGCCAAAATAGAGTCCCAAACAGTACAGATGTGATTAATTTGCTAACTAGGTTACCACTTGGTACACTTAGGAGGAGAAAGCCTGAGAAACAATAATCCGGGCTTGAGGGACGGCAGGAACCTATCTTAGTTCACAGTCTCTCTGAGATCTCCCAGTTCTTGCTGGAAAGCTCAAGAAGCTTCCTCCCAGTCTCTAGCCTGCCCTGCCTCAGAAGCCACAGCGAGGCTTCCCTGTGGGTCCCTGTGCGGCTGCAGCTGTCTGCCAGCTGTTTTCCTGATAGGGCTGCAGATGGGAGTTTGCTGGCAGTTAAGTCCTGTTTTGGTAATTAAAGGCGGTTCATTACTAGAACTAACATGTGGCAAGTCACACCACAATGAGAACAGAGCGATTGATCTTAAGTGGAGCATGCTTCTCCAGGACAGGGAAGAATGGAGCCTCCTGGCAACTGCAGAAGTTGTTGCTAGGGTCTTTGTGCCGAGCGGATCTGCCCTCTTCTGTAATGATGCTCACATTTGCAGTTTCCTATCTTCCTTTAACGGAGGCACGGCGACGCTGTGGCACTTGCTATAAAAAAAGAAAAGAAAAGAAAAGAAAATGGTTCTTACATGAATTTAAGGGCCTTAGAAATGATCCTTTACTATTTTAGATTTTTCTCCGATTGTACTGAATATTCCTTTTTTCAAAGTATTACATGATTTTTCCTTCTCTTCTTCAAAGTAACTAAGCCCCACACTGTGAATAAAAATTCAAGTATCTGTTTTTTGGGGGAAATCATATATAATATTTAAGTATTTGATTACTATATGCCACTTCATCTTTGAATTCTTAGCTATTTGTAGAGAAAAATGTATATGAATAGGGAAGACCATAATTCTAGGTTATTGATTTTCAGTTGGCTTCTATCACTTTAGATACTTGATCGTGATACTTCTGCTATCATTGATTGTTCTAGCCGGGTGTGATGAAAGGGGACTAGAGATGTGAAATCTGTTGATAGGTGGAGGGGAGCAACGCACCGGAATGAAATTCAGGGGAGAGACGCATAGTTCGGCATCTTGGGGCAGATGCTGTTCTTAGGGAAGACAGGTATGAGGAAATTAAGAGGGAGGCACAGGTTCATGCTAACTCCATAGCACATGCCCTGTAGTCCTCCCAATCCAAGCAACTGAAGGTGTAGGAGAACACAGAGACACACAGGCATGTGGCTGACAGTCGCCATTTATTATTAACAGCTGCCTTGCCCTGATTTCAGCCCACATGTGATGCAAAAACAGCCCAGCCCAAGAACAGCTAGCATGACAAACAGTTCCTGGGCCTGAAAAGTCCCAAGGGATTTAAAATCATTTTAAAGGTTTGTTGAATAAGTTAAGGCCTGCTTCATCTCCCCTGGGACTTGTTTCAGAGTCATAACGAAAAATTAAAGGAATTCTGTAAGATTGGGGGCTCATCTGAGGAAAAAAATAATTACAGACTCTGTGTTCATATTATACACATGGATGTGAAATACGTTAAGTGGGAGAGTTTTGTCACACAGTATCTCCTGACTTAAAACTCTCCAAAAATTAGTTTAGATAAAGCTACCAATGTTTAAAGATTAAGTCCATTCCAAAATCAAAACACCACAGTAACTGAGTAGTTGGGCTACTTCAATCTGCTGAAACTATTCAGGAACGTCATCTTTTAATTATTATTATTATAAGCCATAATTTTATAGAAACAGTGGTTAAAAATACTTTCTTAAAATGCACTTTTCTCCTTCTTTTGTCATTAAATATATTAGTTCTTCTGGCAACTGATTTTACCTCTACCTCCCTTCCCCAAGAAAATGAGCAATTTCATTGTGCCCGAAACATTCCAGTGGACAAGTACAAATTATATGTATTCAGTGATTTAATGCAACAGTAGAACACTAATAGATCGTATCTGTATTTTATTGTATTTTAGGATTCAGCAATTAAATAATAAAAAGGCACTCCAGAAAATATGTCCACAGCTCATTTGTTTCAGATGATAATCCATAATGCAATTAATTGCTGTAGGAAGATTGCTATTAATGATATGACTTCTAAAATTCATTTAAGCTTCTGTTGCTTCCTTCGCTATGTTCTTGGCCGTTGAACTGGGCAGTTTTAGGCCTTTTTCTCTTGTGTCAAGTTGTGCTTAATGAAGAAAAGTGCACGTGTGTGTGTGTGTGTGTGTGTGTGTGTGTGTATGTGTGTGTGTGTATGCATGGTTGTGTTGTGTTGTGTGTGTGTGTCTGTGTCTGTGTGTCTGTATGGGTAATGAATTGTAGGATAGTAGCAGAAAATATTGAACTCCTTAATAATGAAAAATGCGATGTAAAGGTCAGAAACAAAAGACCTGTATTTTGTTTCTTTTCTAGGGAGTCAAGGGCATAAGAAAGGGGCGCGGACACCGAAGGCCCCCAAGCAGGGCGGAATGAACTGGGCAGACTTGCTTCCCCCTCCCCCAGCGCATCCTCCCCCACATAGCAACAGCGAAGAGTACAGCCTGTCCGTAGATGAGAGGTAAGGGGGTCGCCACTGGGAGAGATGCAGTCAGAGCAGACAAGTCAGGGGTCACCTGAATTGCCAAAAGGAGATTCCTCAGGTTCACAAACACCGGCCTCTAAATCAAACAGAAGGACTTAAGGGCCCTCCTGGGGAAATCTCAAACATGAGTTAAGGTTTAAGAAACTTCCCTAGCATCTGAAAATTAGATGCATGTATTATGTATACACACGTTTTTATATCCACACATACAGAAGCTCCCCCAGGGCTGTCTCAAATATGAATTAGGTTTTAGGAAGCTTCTTCGACACACATATTATATGTATATATATATATATATATATATATATATATATATATATATATATATATGTATATACTTGTGCCCAGATGCTAATTACTCATGTATGTGTACACATGCATGCACATATAAAAATAGTGTGTATACATGTAAGTTCCTATGTGTAGAACCATGTATACATAATTTCATGATATTTCAAGCAAATTCATATACTCATAGAACAACTGAAGTCAATGTCAAAACAGTGTGTGATATTAATTTCATAAGATTATAATGGGACAGAAAAATCCCTATCCAACAGTGTTTTCATAATACCTTTGTGGGGGGGGTGTTCAAGACAGGGTTTATCTGTGTAGCCCTGGCCATCCCGAAACTCACTCTGCAGACCAGGTTGGCCTTGAACTCACAGAGATCCTCCTGCCTCTGCCTCTGTCCCTACCCCTTCCCCCCTCCCCCCCCCCGACCCCTGACCCCTGACCCCTGTCCCTGCCTATGCTGGGATTAAAGGAGTGGATCATCACTGCCCGGCCAAGTCATTTTCTATTGCCAGTGTCTCTGGAGACACAAATACTTTGCATTGTGTTCTGTTATCATCTGTATTAAGTACAGCAGGATGCACAGCTGAGAAGTGTGAAAGTGTATTCTGTGATGCCCATGCCATGATGAAGTTCTCTAACAGTGGATTTCTCAGAGCACATCCCTGCCATGAAGCAATGGCTGACGGGATTAGAATGTCCTTGTCATGTGTTAAATTTTCCTAAAACAATTGCATCGATCTATACAATCGCAGTATACTGCAAAACACTCTTAGATAATATTATACTGTGCTACAAACGGTTTATTTAGAAGTTTCAATTTTGCGGAACTGATTCTCAAAGCATTTAATGAGTATACATAAACCACATAGTAAAATTTAGGAAGCAAGTATGCTGTTTTCATTTTCCAGAATCTATCACTGGACATGGTACACCAGACAAAATTTTAAAAAAAACTGCCTCACCGTTGGCATCAAAGGAGAACCCACCTAACCGAGAATAAACAGCCAGAAAGTGTAATCTACCTGAAAATCTAGTCTTTTCAGTGACTAGAAATAACAGACATAAGGCTTGATCGATTTATTCTCCACAAAGAAAGACTTTCAACGGTTCCAGCTCTGCCCCATCTTCCTCATTTCTCGTAATATTTCAAGTGTATTTAAACAAGGTTCTTATACAGAAAATGTTTATAGGCAGTTCTCATTATGTATAACCATTATGCTGGCATTGCTCAGTCACTGAATATGAACACCTAGAGGGAAGTAGAAAGGAGCGCCCAAGAGCCTCCACCTCACCGATTTTTGTCAGTGCATCCTCTTACCTCATGGGCATTTCGTTAAAAATGCCTCAGTAAACATCTGTTCTTCCCTAACATGATGCTCACAGCCAACAGCACTAGATCGTTTCTGAGCACATTCACCTCTCAGGGACATGATGCCCATTCTCTACCTGCCTTAGTTTAGTGGTACTTGGGCACCTCCCTTGCATATCACAGTAAACAGGGAAATCACCAATGTTACGAAAAAATCAAAAGAAGCGAAAGAAATGAAGAAAGAGCTCAAAACTATGAAAACTGTTAGGGGGTGACTATGTAGGGTATAAACATGAACTCCTGAAAAGCAGGTCAATATAAATATATAAATATATATATTTTAACCTCAGCTGGGAACATACACAGCAGGTGGCTTGATGTGGGCCTCTGTGCAGATGTGAGAATGACCATGAAAATGTCACCAAGGCCGATTTTGTGGTCACACATAAATTTTACTGAGTCAGTAAATTCGCAAGCACGGAATGTGCACATAACAAAGTTCCGTTCAGCTGTTGTTTTTAAAAGTTTGTTGTCCCAGATATTTTAATGTAATAGTTACTGCTTAGCGCGCGCACACACACACACACACACACACACACACACACACACACACACACACTTAACATGAAGTTTATATAAAGAAAGAAAAAAATAAAACAAAACTGTAGGCGTTGTCATGGCACCCCAAAGAGGATGGTTTTGTATGGGAAGAAGGAAGGCGTCCTGATCAAATGGCAGTTGTTCTTAACCTTGACACATGAGAAGGTTCTGAATAAAGAACAGGGGGTTTATGGACACTGGGACCACACAGAGCTGTGGACTCCTGGAGAGCTAACAGGAAACACATGGAAGGGAGAGAGGAAGCTGAGAAGGCAGATGTTAACCAGATCGGCAGATACTTGAGTATCTTGCCTTTGCCTGGGCATTTTTACTTTTTATTGTTTAAGCAATTAAAGAATAGTTCTTTGCTTTGGAGTAACGTGAGTGATCTGTGAGTGGTGTACAATTAATTTTGCAAATTTGGAGCAACTTGAGGAATACTGAAAAAAAGGAGTGATCAGAAGCAGAGAGATGAACTGAAAAGTTAAGGCAGTGGCTGTTCGCATGTCCAGCATCCTCTAACCACTTCCGGGTCCCAGGGCTGCGTGTGAGCAGTCAGTGATCAGGCAAAATGCTTAGTCGCCCCAGGGTCTCACGTAGTACGTATGTCTTAGGTAAGCGCATGCGCAGCCTGGCTATGTCCTCTATGCGCCTTCCTAGCATGGCAGTATAAGCCCCTAAAGGCGTGCACTGGGCTACCTTTAAAAGCAGACCCTACCCACCCCCTGCGCTCGCTCTCTCTCTCTCTCTCTCTCTCTCTCTCTCTCTCTCTCTCTCTCTCTCTCTCTCTCTCTCTCTGCCACCCCCTTTCCAGAGGCTGCCTCCAAGAACCCCCTCTGTCTTCACACCCCGAAATAAACCCTTAAAGTGGGTTTTGTTGTGCTTTGTCTTGCCGCCGGCAAATACAACAGCGCCCCATACCACACACACACACACAAAGAACTAGACTCTGGAGTTTTTTACAGCGAGGACAGAGATGAGCTGGGGAATGGTTGGATGCAGAAGAGAGAAAATGGGAAGGATACTCTATACGCTGTTCAGACCGGAGAGCAAATTGCTGTGCTTCTTGAGAACAAAGGAGACGTGGACGGGAGAGACAAAGGCTGTCTTATTCGAATTAGAAAAGTAAAAGGATATGCAAAACAAGCACAGGATTTGAACACCAACTCTTCTGACTGAGGGAAGCCACACGGGTGGTAGAATGTGGGTGAAGAGAGGGCTAAGGAAAGCAGCTATGGCGATGCATGCCTGTAATCCCGGTGGTCAGGAGGCTGCTGCCAGATTGGGAGACCGAGGCTAGCCTGGATTATAAAGCAAGACCCGGTATCTCTCTGAAATAGGAGAAGAAGAAAAAATAAAGGGAGAGAGAGCATAAGAAAAAAGAGGTATGCAGTTTATACAGTGTAGTCTGTCTCTGCCGTTGAAGGGAGTGAACGTGCCCCCGAAGAGAGCTTGTTTCCCCTGTCTGCATCCCGATGCCCATTGCAGCTCTATCTTGGAGGAAAAGGCATTTATTTGATTGGCCAAGGCCACTGTGTTTTACACTCAACATCCTAATTACAAACCAGCCGCCTTGTATTCAACTAAAGAAACAGTACTTCTTCATTGTAGGGTCAGAGGAGATGGGTGGTGCTGGACTAGATAACTTGAGTCCCTCTGAAAGGGTTCCTCCCAGTTTAGAACATCACCTTGGGCTCTTTGCTGTTGTAGAGTATTATTTTAAGGTATGTTACTTTTGTTTATGTTGCATTTGTTTAACTCCACGAAGCTGTGTTACTGTGCCTGACTAAAACACCTGATGGTCTAATAAAGAACTGGCCAATAGTGAGTCAAGAGAAAGGATAGGCAGGGCTGGCAGGCAAAGAGAATAAATAGAGGGAGAAATCTGGGAGGTGGAGAGCAAGGAGCCAGAGAAGAAGGAGGACAGCAAGGGCCAGCCACCCAGGCACACAGCAGGCCATGGAGTAAGAAACAAAGAAAGGTATACAGGAATAGAAAAAGGCAAAGTCCAGAGGCAAAAGGTAGACAGGAGAATCTAAAGAGAAGCTGGCTAGAAATTAAGCCAAGCTAAGGCCAGGCATTCATAAGTAAGAATAAGCCTGTGTGTGCGTGTGTGATTTATTTGGGAGCAGGGTGGTGGGGCCCCCAAAAAGAGTAAAAAAAATGACAGCAATTTGCAGTTCATTTTAAATCCTTGTCTAAAGAACTTATGAATGACAGAGCCAGAATGCCCCAAGTATGTTGGAGACACTCTAAAACAACTATGCAAAACTATTTCCTGTTGTAAGACTCCCCGCCACCGCCGCCGCCGCTGCCCCTATACTATGCCATTGAATGTCCTGATAACTTCTAACAGTGAGCTGTTTCCTAACAAGGAGGCTTTGATGAGACCCAGACCTACAGATCTGGAAGCCACTGAGCGCCAGCACTCTCTAATACAAATAGTTTACTGTACGCCCTTACACTTTGTTGTAGCTATGACCAAGAAATGCCGTGTCCTGTGCCACCCGCAAGGATGTATCTGCAGCAGGATGAGTTAGAAGAAGAGGAGGATGAAAGAGGCCCCACGCCCCCTGTTCGGGGGGCAGCTTCTTCTCCAGCTGCTGTGTCCTACAGCCATCAGTCCACAGCCACGCTCACCCCGTCGCCCCAGGAAGAACTCCAGCCCATGTTACAGGATTGTCCAGAGGACATGGGCCACATGGCCCACCAACCAGACAGGAGGTATGGTCTCACTAGCTGGCTGCCTTGCTGGCCAAGCAGAATTTCTACTCCTCAGAGATAGTTGTTAAATGTTGTACCATGAAATACTTTTTGAGGCCCGTGGGCATTTTCTTGGGCTATCAACCCACACAGTGTATGGGCACACCAAGTAACACTCTTGACTCTCACTGAAAGGTTTCCCAATCTGGTATTGAGTTTTTCCACCAATGCAATAAATCAGATCAGGCCAATTTAAAAGTCCGGGTTTAAGGAGCAAAGCACCCCTGGGTGATTCTTGGGGAAAGAAAGCAGGAGAGACGTCACATGGCAAGTCTAAAGACCATGTCTTAAATACCCTGTAGGCGTGGTCTTGAGCATCTTCGGTGAAGGTCTGACCCTTGGCAGGCTTTGTGAGAGGCGGGGTCTGGGATGGGAGGTGTGGGGCCTGAGCAGAGCTTCCCACCACTCAGGTTAGCTGAATTGAACCCCACTGAGTAATAACCAAAAGATATTGTACCTAAACATTCACCCACTTATGCTAATTAAATTCATGAGCACCAGTCTCATTGTAAATCCTGTCCTTGACGGTGAGTGTTCCAGGCTGTAATTTTTCCTATATATGGACAAGATGCCTCTTTGGTCTGCAGAAAAAATAATTTTCTCTGGTCATTTTAAGTCCAGTAAAATACCATTTAAAAGGGGCTGGTATATTTATTTTATGTTGACTTCAGATATCTTTATTTTGGTTTAAATACCGGGCTGGAATATTTCAGGCTACAAACAGGACATGTGTGTGTAAATATGCACATCAGTGTGTATGCTTAGGCATTTTTTTAATCTATTGAGCATTTCCAACAATCCATTTTATTACATACAATGAATATGCATGTCATTTCTAACACATAAAAACTATTGCTGAGCCTCGTTAGTTTTTTCTCGTTGATGATTTTGTTTGTACTATTTTATTGTCCTTGACACATTATGTTATGTCTCTGTTGCTCTCCTCATTTCTAATATCCTTTGAAACTCAGCACATTATTTGCCTCAGAAGGTTTTTCTTCAATATTCTGGAACAAAACAAATTCTAGCCTATGCTGCTTGAATTTAACCCCATAGATTAAAACACAGTTTGCAATGCTTATTAAATATCTGAAGGACTTATTACTGAATGTAAATGACATGCTTTCTCTAAAGAAGATTTTTAAACCTTCTTATGAATGATGG
Source organism: Peromyscus leucopus (assembly GCF_004664715.2). Classification (NCBI taxonomy): domain Eukaryota; kingdom Metazoa; phylum Chordata; class Mammalia; order Rodentia; family Cricetidae; genus Peromyscus; species Peromyscus leucopus. The sequence continues at coordinate 25,085,228 of NC_051073.1, read as the reverse complement.
GGGTCTCTGTGTGTCTCGAACTGGGTTGCTGTCTATTTAAATTAATAGTATTAATCCTTGCAACTAGATGAAGATTGAGAACAAATAAGGCATCTCTTTTCCCTATTAAGGTCACAGACCATCTCTGCTATTCTTATTAAAAGCAAATGAGGCGCTAATAGACACCATTAAGCTCTGAAATACCTCAGCATTCTTTCATTCTCTAAAATTACCTAAATTTCCTGTTGCCTAGCTACACCCCTCAGGGTTGCCTGTGGAATCACTGTCTTCCAGACTACTCTCCAGCCTTCTTATTTCTTTTGTTCTTGGTGGTGGCTTATTCGTTTACTCAGCTACTTGCTTATAGTTCGCTTTGTTGAGACAGGATCTCTGTGTATGGTCCAGGCTGGCCTTGAACTTGCGTTGATTCTCCAGACCTCCCTAGTACAGGAATTACAGGTGTGGGCCCCCACCCCCTACACAATCCTTTCCACATTCCTTTGAAACAAAAGTGAGTTCCGCTTTCTCTGTCCTGACCTTGCCTCCCAGTCTTTCTCCAACCCGACTTCACGGTTAACTCTCTGGCCTTGAAAGTTTCTTCTCCTTAACCCTCTCTTCTCATTCCATGGTCCCCGCCTTTAATGTGGTTTTAACTTCCATCTCCCGGGTACCCCTTTGCACCTTAGCCCTCTGCCTTGTACTATTTTGCTCCGTACATCTGCCTCCCGGTCTTTATCTCTCTCAAGCTTCCTGCAGCGACAGCATTTTATGAGTTGTTCTGGGAATCAAGTACAGCCATGTAAGTTAAGTGTCTGGGACAGACAGTTTTCAACAAAAGGTATCTTCACCCTATTAATTGATTCACCCACTACTTGTACTCTGACAACTGTCAGATTTATTTAACCATCCTAGACTTTTTTTCCTGAGTGTTACAATATTTTCACAATTTCCTTGAGTGTAGCGGCTATGTTATGTAGAATAATCAACCGCACTATCTCAGCCAATGTATAAGGAATATAATAGCCAAGGTCTTATAAAAAATTAAAACAAAAACCTCTGCCAATTGGATGTCAGTGATTCTCCCATTTATCCTCTGTTGTTTTCATACCATTCTATAAATCAGTTACCTACCAGTTTCCTTTAATGCTAAACTTCAAAATAGCTCTTGACATTTTTCTGTGGTTTCCATTTTTCCAGGAAGGCTTCAGCCCAGCCCCAAACAAAAGCAAAACAAACAAAACTTTTAAAAATCTCCCAACCCCCTTGAAATGATCTCCCATCTCGGTCTCTTCCATTTCCCTCTCTCTCCTCCTTCTGCCTCCCCGCTTCACCCCTCTGGATCTTCCTCCCCTTGAGTCAGCCATTACAGCTTAACACAGTATCCATTAGGTCTCCTTCCCTTTGCTCACCTTTTCCTCAATCCCGAAACACACTCTCTTCTCTGCTTAGTTCATTTGAAATTCCCTGAATTTATCTTAAGGTCACAGCACAGGTCTTGTACCTCCTGTTTTTTATGACCTGGAAAGCATGTGGCATCCTTACAAGTCTGGCTGCTCCCCGTCCAAAGCTGTCCTCTGGTTGCCTGGGAAAATCCAAGCCACTTTTGTCCTTTAAATTAGTCTTTTAGTTTTAGAGATTATAATATAATTACTTCATTTCTCCTTTCCTTCCTCCCTTCAAAGCCTCCCATATTTCCCTTCTTGCTCTTTAGCAAATCCATGCCCTCTTTTTCCATTAATTGTTGTTGCATGCTTGAGTGTGTATGTATATATGTATGTATGATTTCTGAATACATAAGTGTACCTTGCTCGGTCTACATGTTACTTGTATGTATGTTTTCAAAGCTGACCATTTGGTCTTGGATCAGTATGCTCTTCCTCCCAGGACAGACTATTTCTTCTGCTCTCAGCACTCCTTAGCTTCCTGTATTTCTTTGTGTAGGGTTGAGGCCTCTTCAGCTTTCCCAGTCCATGTTAGAACATCTATTGGTGTCCTCCTTGTTCAGCTCCTATTCAGACCGTCATGTTGGTGTGACATGGGTGTAGCTTCTAGCAGCCCTAGCAACACAGTGTCATGGGAAATGCCCTCATTCTTGGCTCCTACAGTCTTTCCACATTTTCTGCTCTAATCCCTGAGCCTAAGGTGAGGGCACGAGCAACTTTTTTGATGCTCTCCACAAAGCTTTTTTCATACTTCTCTGTTGTCCTGCTAATCGGATTGCTTGTTGCTTTGGCATTTATATCTGTTCCTCTCTTTGAATGAAAAGCCCTTTGAGAAGAGAACTCCTGAGTCTGAATTTCTCAGTGCCTTTTCTACTGTTTGGGAAATGCATTTGAATACATTTATACTGAATGACTTGAGAGCTATCATATTCAGTCCTATGAAGGTATATAAGCTTGATTTCCAGAAGCATCCCTAGACGGGACACTGGACATTGATAAAGTCAGTGAAAACTCTCTTTAAAACGTTGAGAGCACTTATTGCTTTTTGTAACAAACATGTTCTATATGCTTATTATAGATGCTTTCAAAATAAAGGTCTACTTTGGGCAATATAGAAAACAGAAAAGAGCCAATAATCTATGTAATCAGGTAATCATGTCAAGAGGTTCAGTAAGGAAGGAAAGGAAGAGGAAGTGATGTAATTATTTTATAATCTCTGTAAATAAAATAAGTCAGATAGTTACACAAAAAAGAGCCTCGGAAGCCCTTATCTCTGCAGTATTTTCACATTGCATCCAGCACCATCTGCTAGTGTTCCTTCACAAGCTGCTGTTCCCACTGTAGTGTGTTTTCTATGCTGATCGTCTTTAACATAGATACTTGTGTTCAGTGTACTTTACGATTTATTTAACCTGTCCCCTAATGTGGGTGTTTACATTGTGTCTGCCTTTTGAGTGAGTGAACGATGATGGATTCTCATCTGGAGTTACATCTTGAATGCGACCTCTTCTTTTCCCATTGTTGCCTATTCAGAGGTCTGTCTGTCAAACAGATGTGATCTGTTTTGCGTCACCCTGCTACTTCAATGCTGATGTGCTCATTAGAGACAGTTATTTCTCTGCAGATCTTGTTTTATACTTGTCCAAGTATACCAAAGTTTTTACTACTTTGCATGTCACTCTGTCGTGTTACTACAAGTGACACACGAGACACCAGTCTTCTGGCTGCCGTTCTCCCTTGACTACATTGTCCTTGTGTCCCACTGCAAGGTCTTGTTGCATGGAGTTGCCCCTTGCTCGGTCAGAACTCCTGCTATAGACTCTGCTGGGGCATTTTCTTACAGTTCAGCCTGCTTAAAGTCCTCCAGTGGCTTCCCATCTCCCTTACCATAGAGACAGCATCCCGGACCGGGACAGCAGTCAGGAACCTTGGTGACCTGGTCTTCAGTCACGTCATCCCTACCCACTGTCACTGCCTTTGATGTCATCGTTACATTTCTTTCACTTCAGGAATGAACTCTAGTCTTGCTCACCCCAAGATTTTTGCATGTTCTAAACCATCCTCCCAGAGCACCATTATGTCTCCTGTTATGCCCAGATCATGGGGCACCCCAAAAGACCACCATGGAGACCAAAATCCCAGGAAATAAAAGCAAAGAGCCTTTATTTTCAAGCTCTGGGGCTTGGTCTGTCTGTCCCACACAGCGATGAGAGCAGAGAGCCCGGAGCCCAGGCAGGGTAGGGGTTTTATCATAGCACAGGTTGGGGTGAGGGGATTTCCAGGGTTCAGCACCTTGATTGGCTGACAGTTGTCTAGGGGTCTCTGTAAAACAAAAACAGGTATGTGCTAGACTCAGGGACGTCTGGCCACCTTATCTAATGGTTGGAATGTTTGGGATGTTAGGTACTTCTCCATCTCTGGGTGGATCCCTGGGTGGGGTCAGCTTGTAGCTTTTGCTGGATCTGGGTATTACCTGCCAGTAAGCCTGTTGCAGAAGCTGTGTCTGGGCCCCTAAGCCTGTCATGGCTGCTGTGTGGTCAAGCTGTTTTGGGGTCCCATCATATCTCCCTAATACCTATGTGTCCTTTGGACTCAAGAATGAATATCAAATCCTCTTTCCCTGTTACCTCAATATGGATTGAGACACTTCTGGATCCTGTACAAACTGTCATGGAGCCTCTTCAATGCCGCACCGTTTCTGGGCATGTGATTTATTGTTTGTGTCTTCCATGCCCGATTGAACTACCAAGTCTCTTTTATTCACCAGAACTCATAATTCAACGCTAAAGTTCATTCTTCTATTGCTGTCTAACAAGCGCCTCTAAAATTTGGTAACCTGGCACAACCATTTTAGAGTGTCTGTAAGTCCGGGAATTCTGAAAAGATTCCTGTGGAATCTCCATCTCCAACTCGGCTGCTGGGGCTGGAAGATCTCCGTCAAGTGACTTCCTTCTCATCTCCTATCCATGCTTGCCTCAGGGTTCTGGGACTCCTCTCTGTTGCCACTTAATTTTAGCTTCCAGGTTCTCACCCCTCAGACTAGGCTTCTCATAACAGCGTCTCAGGAAATCGGTACTTCTCAGGTGGCAACTGGCTTCAAGTCAAGAAAGTTGTCAAACCAAGTAAGGACCACATTCAGGACTGGGGCATATCCTTAACCTCTGATGTATTGTTCAAAGAACTCATGTGGCCTAGCCAGATTACAAAATGGAAATCTTTTTCTTGATGGGAGAATAACCAATTCTCATTTTAGAAGTTATTTTGGAGTAGGAGGTATTGTTATGGACATATTGAAAATCAGTCAAAAATATATGCATGTTTAACTTATATTTGTAATATATGATTTAAAATCATTATCTATCTTAAAACTTAAATTGTTCCCTCTAATTATTTTTAATGGTTATGTTCTCATTGATTTAAATATCTAGCATATTTGTCATAATAGGTAAAGTAAATGTTAAAATACATACATTCATTGATTTTTATGCTTACTGGCTAGGGCATATATAAATCCTATGATATACATTAAGGAAAGTTTAGAAGTCAAAACATTATAACTTCGATGTCATTAGTAAGAATGGAAAGGCTCACAATGTTGGGCTGAGGAGATAGTTTAGCTGGTAAAACTCTTACCTTGCAAACGTGAGGACCTGGGTTTCACCTGCAGAATCTATGTAAAAACTAGACGTGGCAGATTCCTCTTGTTACCCTATCCCTGTAGAGGCGAGACAAGCTTCTGGGCCAAGGAGTTTAGCCTGTTTTGACAAACTCTAGACCAGTGAGAGACTCTCAAAAACCAAGGTGGATGAAGCCTGAGGAGCAAAACCCAAGATTGTCACTAGACTCCATACATGCACATGTGCACCCATGCACATACACACACACACACACACACACACACACACACACACACACACACACACCACAAAGAGAATCAAGACTCGAATTATAAATATTGTAATTTCTCCAATCAGTTTCCAAGATATTCCATTTATATCTAAAACTCAGTAGTTGCTTAATATAGTAGGAATCTCCATTTTCTTAGTCAATTACAATAAAAATAATGTGTTTAAACATTGTTCACATCTGTTGTTTCAAAAGGTATCAGGTGATGTTGCCTTGCTACAGTTAATATTTAACAAAAATGTCCTGAACAATGAAAATAACATTCACATATGGGCTAGGAAATTTACCGGTATTATTAATATACACAGCTTGAATTTAGTAGTATTGGGAGGAAAAGAAATTCGAATAAAAAAGCAAAATTAAATGTCCTTTTTACAAATAGTCAGGAGATGACAGTTAATTACACAGAACATTTATGCTACATTAGTGTTTGAAAAAAATCTCAAAGGTTTTTCCCTTTTGTGTCTTGGTTGGTAAGTGTCGTATGGTGAACTGTAGACACACCTGCTTTCATAAATTAATGGAATCACTCCCCTTCCTCTTGAACATATTTATGGAGGCATCATTTTTGCAGCAGCCTAGGCTGCTGTGAGTTGCTGGCATATACTTTTACATTATTTCATGAGACATTGAAACCCCTGAGGGGAAGAATCTAGAGGGTTGAGGTTCATTTGCGACAAGCCCCATGTGAGTGGAGCATCCTGAAATAGCTTTTTGTTTTCCAATAGAATATATTACATATTTCAAACTGTACATGTTTATCACACAATCCCTGGGCTGGCCTTATTTACAGATGGTTTGAATAAATTTTTCTGCCTTTTCTCAGAATTTGCATGGTTTGTAGTTAAAAAACCAGCCCCTGTTGAACATGAAGGTATTTTTACCCTCCAGAATATAAATTCTCTGAGCACAACAATATTGGCATCCTCTCACACTGGAGTTAGCAGTTCCACAGCAATTTATTGATGGCCAAAATAGTCCCCTTTGTGCTTAGAACCCTAAGATGTCTTTAAAAAGAAACAAAAGTTGCCTGGTTCTTGTGGCTCCGCATGCTGACAAAGGCTGTAAATTAACTTTTAAGTACACAATTTCATTACACTCCAAATGAAACAATGGTTTTCCTTCTATGTGTATAACACATTCCACATTGGAGCAATTATCCATATTAATCTTTTAAATAACTTCAGCTTTGGCACATTTTTCGTATTTCTTCTAGTGCCACACACGCAGATGAATTAAACCCACCCAGAAATGAAAACTAATCCACTATAAAGTAGGACTGTATATGTGTGATATGTGTGTATGTGTGTATGTGTGTATGTATGTATGTATGTTAGTATATATGTAGATATACAAATGTGTAAAAATGTACTTACTTTGTGTGATATTGTGTTCTTATATGCCTATAATTATTTTGTATAATGTGTTAATTTTCATTTCTCAGTTTGTTTGTCTATACAACCATTTATAAAATGTCTCTCCTTTGCCTATACAAAAAAAATGGAGTTGGGGAGGGAAGCCATTACCATTCCTAGAAGGAAAGTGGTAGCCTTGGAAATATGATTTGGTTTCAGTTCTGAACTTACATATAAGCACTGTAAGAATTTCGCAGCCTTTGAATTTCAGTATACTTTTGTGTAAATGATAACTTAAAAAAAGCAAACCAGTGAGTTACAAGAATCAATTAACACTGTAAAATATGGCTAGCCAGTGTCTCAATGAGTTGACTGTGGTGTTTCAAAAGTCATTTCTTTTATAGTTTTCAATTTTAAGTAATAAAGTGAGTTTATTGAAGTGTCTCCATTTATTGGGATCCAAGGCAGAAAACAGCTTACTTCAAAGAACTGCCAGAGCACACTGTAAAAGGTATGGTGTGGAACTTAGTTTTCTCTCTTTAGAGGAGACAGCCACATCAGAACCTGGTTGATTTTGACCATAGGTAGATTTTGACCACCTGCAGTGTAGCTCTGTCTGCTTACTTTTCATTTCAGACCCAACTCTGTTGGTTTAAAAACCTTAATGGTGCATTCCCAGACATCCTTTGTAGAGGGCTTTGGTGGCACGGAGTAGCAGCACATCTCTGCCACTCCTGTTCATCTTTTGTCCTCCCGCCTCTTCCAGTCCTGGGGGCAAGAAGAGAGGACATTAGCAGCAAATGCAAGCTGGTCTCCCCAGGGGACAGCACTAGACACTCTTCCAACTCTTCTTGCTAAGTATTGTCGTGACGGAGAAGGGGACACACTGCCGCTAACCCCCTTCAGCAACGAGAACTTGGCTCTGAGACAGCATCTCTAGTCACCTGTAGTCTTTAACCAATCAGGCCACACACATCTCTATGTGGATTAGCACTCCTGCATCATCTCTCCAAGCCGCCCACATTGTGGGGTCACCAGATGATATGCTAGATCCTAATGACGGCTGCCTTCCAAGAGCAGTGCTCAGCTAGCTGGTCAGAGTGTATGGTCCTTTCTTCTGAAGAGTGGAGGAGCTGATGAGCTGCTGTCCTGGGTCATTCCACCTGACATTCTCCATTGCATTATCTCTTGTACCTGGCGTGGAGAGGCATCACTGAACAGGACTACCTGTGTCTTCCCTTTTGGCAGGGTGTGCTCCCAAAAATGATTGAAAAAGCCATTCCCTTGCATTCTTCTTTGCTAGGAATGCCTTCTTTATATAGCGTTGCTCTCCATTCGTGTCCAAATGATCTCCACCATCTCAGCCATCTTAAACTCACTGTGGATTATGGAAAGACATACTTTTTAAATGGAGTTCTTCTGGACAAATGGCTGGGGCCCATTATTTATAACTCCAAGTATTGTTTTCTTCCTGTTTTGATTCATAACAAATTCTGGAACATGAGAACTAAATAGCATTAACCTGATGGAATAGTCGAGTGGATAGATCCACACAAGTCTGTCCAGCTGAACACCACTGTTGAAAGGTAGAAATACAGTTAAGCATGAACAGAGAGGTAATATAACACTAAAAAGCAGTAGAGTTTAAAAAGAGTTCATAACCTTCAGTGGAACTCATAAGTGATTAAATCAGAGAAAATTGTTCTTGGATCTCATAGCTTTCCTTAATAGAATAAAGTCTAAAAGCAATTATGGCATATGCTGAATATGTATTTTTTAATCATGAAATTTTGCTGAATGTTGTCAAGATGAATGACTCCATTTGCTCTGAATAGTAGGAGTTGTAACGAAGAAAAGGGAAGAAAAAAATGTGTGTAGAACAAACTGTTTCAAGATAAATGTCTGTTACTTTTAATAATAATAAGCAACTGGGAATATTAGAAAGTCTTTACCACAAATACAATGTGACCCCAAATAAGGATTATCCTCCCCCCATTTTTTAAGTGAATAGAATTAAATGAGCAAACATGAGGAGATTTAGAGAACCGAATATCTTTTTGACTTGAGTAAAATAATAGACCAGATGTGACAGTTAGTGTTAATTGTTAATGGACAGAAGTTTGGAACACCTGGGAGATAGGCCTGTGTGTGGGGAGAGATGAGGGGGCGGTAATCTTGATTGCACTAATTGGGGTGGAATGCCTCACCAACTATGGGTGATGCCATTCCCTGGATGTGACCCTGGACTAACTATATAAGTAAAGAAAAGCAGCTGGGGGACAGCACCCATCCCTTGCCCTCTGCTTCCTGATTGTGGTACCGTGTCGGCAGCTGCCTCAAGCCCTGGCTGCCTTGACTTCTCTGTCTTGAGAGACTGTAGCTTTGAACTGTGAGTTGGAATACACCCTCTCTCCTTCACATTGTTTTTGTCAGAGTCGCTGCTAGCCACCATCAACTTCCACTTCCGGGTAAATGATCCAGCGTTCCGTGTGTGTCTTGAGTGGCGCGCTGAGCTGTTCCTCTCTTTTCATCTTCCTGCAGGCGGCAGCCCGTGAGTCCCCCTCCGCCACCACGGCCAATCTCCCCGCCGCATACTTACGGCTACATTTCAGGACCGCTCGTCTCCGACATGGATACAGATGCTCCAGAAGAGAGGAAGACGAGGCTGACATGGAAGTGGCCAAAATGCAAACCAGAAGGCTCTTGTTACGTGGCCTTGAGCAGACCCCAGCCTCCAGTGTGGGGGACCTTGAGAGCTCTGTCACGGGGTCCATGATCAATGGCTGGGGCTCAGCCTCCGAAGAGGACAACATTTCGAGTGGGCGCTCCAGTGTTAGTTCCTCTGATGGCTCCTTTTTCACTGACGCTGATTTTGCCCAGGCCGTCGCTGCAGCCGCGGAGTATGCCGGCCTGAAAGTTGCTCGGCGCCAAATGCAGGATGCGGCCGGTGAGTCCTCCACACCCTTCACCCAGGGATGTGCCTGTTTGTCACTAACAGTGTCCCCATCATGTGTCCTGTGTGAAAAAAAAAAAAAAATCCTCCAGTTTTTCTTTCTCTTTTTAGACTGCCTCTAGAAAGCAAGGTTCAACAAGATGACTTAGTTTGGTTATTTTTCAGTTGTTACTAAGACTTTTAAAATGATTTATTATTTCATAAACTCTGTATAAGCTGACTGATGAGAAACAGACTATGCTGTCGGTTATGATAACCATCGCAAATGTACACATGTATGTTTGCATGTATTTCTGCATATATACACATACGTTTTAGGCAATTGATAAAATTTCTCTAAGGTTTAAATATATTCGATAAAATGAACTCTGTGCTACTCTGCATGTATTATATATGGATTTTACACAGAAAGTCACTAAAACGAAATTCATTTGGATATTTGTATTTAATTGGCACTTCTGTAAGGGAAAGAAGGAAACAGCCAGTTGGAACACTCAAACCTTTGGGAAGTGGCTCCTTAACCTCTTTTATTGGCCATGCTTACTTGTGATCACAGTTCCTGATGGAAGCTCCATCAGGGAGAAGAAGTGTTGTTGACTCCTGGTTAAACCAGTTGCCGGTTGCGCCGCCCTTCACAGGAGGAAGGCAGGGCGGCAGCGGACCGGTTCAGATCCTGGTAGGTGCGTGTTTCTGTGGGTGCTCACACTGCAGGACAGATGAGGCTGAGAATCCCGCTAGGCCCAGCATCGAGTCTAACCTCCAAGGACCTGGTTCTTTTGACCCATGTCGGCCAGCCAGGCCCTAGTGTATAAAGGTTCCATGGTCCCCAGAGCAGAAGTACCAGCCTGGGAACCTGCACTCGATATGAAAGTCGGTGGAAGGACATTGCAGATTGAAACTGTAACACCTCTTTATGCTGCTCTCAGTGAAACTGGAAAGATGTTTAAAATGTGCATACATTTTTTTTTGGGGGGGGGGGGTTCGAGACAGGGTAGAGTTTCTCTGTGTAGTTTTGGTGGTAGTACTGGCTCTCGTTCTGCAGACCAGGCTGGCCTCGAACTCAGCGAAATCCACCTGGCTCTGCCTCCCGAGTGCTGGGATTAAAGGCGTGGGCCACCACCTTCCGGCATGTGCATACATCTTAAAGCATAAGTGTTTCATATTTTTAATCTAATAGTTGGAAGAGCAAGTTAATATAAATGCATATTATTTTCCCTTTCCCCATTTCACTGCTATAGCCTAGTATAATGAATGTACTTATTTTTAAATCATTTTTACTTAATTATTCTTCTCAACTCTTACTTAGAGCAGAAATAGCAAGAAAATAATTGAAGTTGCAATAAATATCATACAGTCTTTGTATAGAATATATACATGTGTGTGTGTCTATGTTGCGCATGAATGTGTTTGTTTGTGTGTGTGTGTCTATATTGTGATAGATGTGTGTGTGTGTGTGTGTGTGTGTGTGTGTGTGCTTGTGAGTGTAATTGTATCTGTATGTCTATATTTCTGGTAGCCAAGAAAATACAAATAGTTGAGATAAACAATATGAAATGAACATATTTCAGGAAAAGAAAAGATCATCATTACGTCAATTATTGCTGCCAGTTGTCTTAATTTTCACAGTTTAGTAACTGTCACAATGGTAGTTTCCCTTGCTTTCTTGATTTATTGCCCTGATCATTACTTTTTATCAGTATAGAATATATTCATAGATACTTCACTTAAACCGCAAGGCCATCTCCATACATTATTCATTGTGTGGAAAAAGATGTTTGATATTTATCAACACATTATCACACCATATGTACTTACTTCAGGCCTATGTTTTCTAAAATTCGTTTTCCCAGTCGCCACTCAATGTAGTAATGTATGCAAACCTAATTAACTTTGTTAATAAATAAATAAATAACATCTAATCTATATATGTTTTACCTTAGTTTTTAATCTTCTGTAAAGAAATAAGTACATGAAATTAAGCATCTCAAGCCACTGCTTTCAGATTGCATTAATGGCACGTTTCAGCTCATTAAGTCAACAAAACATAGGAATAATGTTGAAAATTCATCTGTAAGCGACCTTATGCCTCGGGGTCTTTGAGCAGTAGATGGCCTTATACAATGGAATGAAGAATGGTTTCCATCTCCACTCTAATTCTCTATTTTCATGGCTATGTAACTTTAATTGTAATAGTCTCCATCATAGCTAAAGAGAGTTGGCTTGAATATTTTATTGTATTGTAATTTAGTAGCACTTCTGGTTTCATTTGGCTCATAATTATAACGAACTAAACATCCACTGACCTCTGCCTATTATAATATTCTTTTCAAGAAATGGTGGTGCTTGTCATGTGACTTGAACTTAATATGAATGGATCACCCAATCACATTGCTTCTCACTTGGCTGCATTAATGTCCATTAGTTAACGTGCCTCGGTTAGCACTTCTAAATGTGTTGATCCCAATGTATGTGGCTTCTCTTGTTTATAGCCAGAGGCCATGTCTGATTCCTGGGTCTGTCTGAAGTTCCTTGGGGTTCAATAGGAAGCAGTGGATTTCTGGATGGAATTGCTAGAAGCCAAACTACTGTAGGTCAGCATAGCCTGAAAGGCTTCCATTGCCACTCGAAATGAACCACACTGCACCTGTTATAGTATATCATCTTTATAAGGGCCAGGGACACTGATGCCATTGAAATGAGCCATGTCTGCTCTGTAAATTAAGTTCGCAGTATCACCGGGTAATGTTGTCTATCCAAAACTGACCATCCCCCACACGCTGAAGTCTTGGAGGGGCCACTGAATAGTGAGGATAGACAAATATCTTAAAGTAGAAAAAACACTGTAGTACATTTGGGTAGACTACATACGTGAGCTAGATCAATTTCAGAGCACTTACAAAGAGAATACCCAAGAATGTTACTGCGTTATCGGGGTTCTACCTTCAAAGAATGCCATAAACAGACTTAATTGAAATAAGGGCATAATTAACCCAGTGCATTTTTACAACCTGAATTTGTTAAGGAATCTGATTTTTCCTCTTCAAAAAGCAACAAGCATTGAATATATGGTGCAGGAAAACACTAACACTCTTGTTTTAAGAACATTTTAGTGATGATAGTTGAAAAAATAATTGCAGTGTTTCCCTTATGTAAAGATGATCAGGAACTTTAGCAGAAGAAGAATCCTGTGGTTATTATAAAAAGAAAAGGACTAACAGTGCTTTCAGGGCGTTTCTTCCAGTTAACATGAAATAGAGGGGGGAAGCTCATCGTTTGGTGGCTGATAAGTATGTTTTAAAATTAGGGATGGTTTCTAGCTTGAGTATTCGGCTCTGGCTGTTTCTGTGGTACTGGAATCCAGTGATGAGCCTGCCTCTGGCTTTCCTCCTCAGGCCGCCGCCATTTCCACGCCTCTCAGTGCCCTCGGCCCACGAGCCCTGTGTCTACGGACAGTAACATGAGTACTGCTGTAATCCAGAAAACCAGACCCGCCAAGAAACAGAAACACCAGCCAGGACATCTGCGCAGAGAAGCCTACACAGACGGTAGGTCCATTGAAATGGGTGAAAACGTCCCTGAGGCTCACCATTCCCCTGCTTCTCTGTGGCTAGTGAATGGATGTGTTCGCTGACTTTAGAAACTACATTGACATCCATTAAGAGTAGCCTTATATTACTCACAGGAGTGAAATCCTTCCACGTCTTGTCAACCATCTTTAGCCTTTGCGGTTTTCAAAATGGCTGGTTAGGAAATTACACGAACATTTTTTAAAGTTTTTATTTTACGGTTTCACACCATGGCCATGACTCTAGTTGATATCATAACATAGGATTAACCATTGCCAGGTCCACTGATCAAAACTCTAGAGTGTCTCCATTTTCTTCATTCAGTCTTTTAAAAATAATTTCGCACTTCAACAAAGAGCACTCAATGTACTGGGATAATTTTGGCAACCATAGTGGTTTTACAGTTAGTCTGTGCACCAGAAGGCAGCCACCTCAAATCCTTTTCTTCATGCCGTCACATGCGTTATGGACTGTCGCTGAAGAGGGAACACTTGTCCTCTCAAGGGGGTGGAGGAGGATAATACAAACACTGTGATGTTGTCTAGAGAAAGCCTTTAATGAAAGTGCCTAAGGTGACCTAGCATTTATTAAACTGCCACCACCTTCTCATTTTATAAAACAACCCCTTGGGCTTTATTGGAAATTCATGTAAGAGAAATTCTCTCAGACTCACCCATCTTGTCAAGTTTTCTGAATTTGCTAAAGGGGTCGGGGTGGGGTGGGGGTGGAGGAGAAGGGTGTCACAGGCAGCGTCCCCACCTCCTGGGTGTCCGCAGCCACCATCTGATTAGGTCTTTCCTTCCCAGTCAGCAATTTTTCATAAAGGCCATCATTTGCTATTATCATATGAAAGCTTAATGTTATAGATCGCTATCCAAGGTTATGGGGAGGGGCCTCTTGGAGGTCCTTTTCCCTGTGCATCTTGCCACTTGACAGAAAAATTTAATACAAAGCTCACAGCCTGATGAGCACAAAGTAATTTTGCGATGAGTGGTTGTCCATGCTATTATCTGGAGTTTAGGCGGAGTTTTTTCTCTCACTAGCATCCATCTGATACTAGACTGCATTAAATACTGGTGTGACACAGTGCACCTGGGCCTCCTGGCTGCTGCCCAGGACTCGATCGTCGGTGCAACTGAGCTGTCCGAATATTATCTGATTTTGAAGGCTTATTACAGTGGCTCCGTGCATGTTTGCCTCCGTGAAGGGACAAACACTAGGTGTAAATCCTCAAACTCTACAGGCCGCCTTACATTTATGGGACCCCTGTAATGGCATTTTACAAGTTTTATTGCTGTTTTATCAATGTTTATTATCTGGAAGACAGGGCTCCTCACTGGAAGGCTGGTCCGACGACAAGCTTAGATGTAAACACATCTAAATTGAACACATATGGAAAAATCTGGCCTAAAACTTTGTGTAGATCTTTCTACCTCTTATTTGTATGTACTTAGAGAGAAGTCTGGCATTGAGTGAGGCCTCCAAACATGCTTGAAATAGTGAAAGCTTGCTACATTAGCAAGCACAGCATCACAGTTATATATTATGCCATTCTTGAGAAATCTTAGCTGTATTTGTGTCCTGCGGTCTACAGGACTTGTTTTTGATATATGTGAACACTAAATATGAATAGTAACCAGTCCTTGAGTATAAAGTATGAAAGGGAATGATGAATCACCAAAATTATTTTTTATTTAACTTCAGGAATACCAAAGAACTAAGAAACGATTGAAACATGTGTCATAAAAAGTTAACGTGAAATGTTACTTGGAGTTAGAATAGGTCATTTCACACAAAAGTGGTCACGTAAATTGTCAGTGCTTACTACAATGCAGAAGATCATAGTTTTCTGTAGCTCATGTAAATAAAGAATGGAGAAATGAGTCAAGCTGGTTTTAAATTATAGCTTTATCTTCCCTTCAACATGGGGAATCATCCATCCTTAAGTTATGATTACTAGACTGTTTCTTCAATTCATTTCTGAAAATTTCATTGAAAAAGCTGTGTTATTTATACCTCCTAAAATGTACACTAAATATTTAAAACCACAGAATTCAGATCTCTCTTAATGCACCAAACAAAAGAAATACAAATTATCATACTTATATTCACACACACACACACACATACACTTTATAATAATTCTGGTACTCAAATCCAGGGTTTCCTGCTTCCTCTACCATGATCTATACCCTATCACAATATGTGTATATTTTTGATAGCAGCTATGAAATAGAGATAAAAGTGATTTTTCTCAGAAAACAATTTTATTTAATTATTGTACTGCATTTAGAAAATATATCTGAAGGGCTGAAGAGATGGCTCAGTGGTTATGAACACTAGTTGCCCTTCTAAAGGACACAGGTTCAACTCCCAGCACCCAAATGTCAGCTCACAAATATCTATAAATCTAGTTCCAGTGAATCTGACACCCTCATACAGACATAATGGCTGTAAAACACCAGTGCACATAAAATAAAAATAAATACATTTTTAAAAGAAAATGTGTCTGCAGATCATGTTATGGAGAATCCCAGTAACAGATACAGTTTTTTATGCTGTTTTATAAGATTGGTGGGTAGAAGAAAGCATTTGAGTCATCTGTTGTTAGAAATCTGAATTAAGCATATTTGTAAAGTATAGAGGAATTGGTGATTTTTTTTTTTTTGGTTTTGTTTTTTTGCCTTTTCTGTAAGTGCAGTGAATTGACTGGAATGGATGAGTCTAGTTCTTATGTATCAGTTATGAGAACACTGTCCAAAATGGGTGACATTCTTGAGTTTATAGCATCTTTGCTTTATAAATATCACCCAAACTTCAATTCCCCCTATTGTTTTCTAAAGCATTCAAAAGAATAAATGGGACCTCCTTCTGGGTCAGTAACGTGTAGTTTTTGAGGATCCCTCTTAGATGGTCTATCTGTTGCTTCATCTGTCACAAACACAGTACCACAGACTTTACAATGAAAACAACACCCATGCATTTCCTCAGAGCTCTGGAGGGTAAAGTCCAAGACTGAGTTTGGAGCAGGGCTGCAACCTTCAGAGACGTTCCCTCCTGTGACTTTTACCTGACTCCCCTTAGTCTGTAATTGTTCTCTAAACCCTTTTTATATGAGCATTAGTCTTATTGGATTAGACCCCATCTAGTAAACTCATTTGAATTTTATTGCTTTTCAAAAGACTCCAGATACACTTACGTTCTGAGATAGTGGGGGTTGTGACTCTGAGTGTAGTTTTGGCAAGGACATAATTCACAGCACAAGAGCCCACCAGCCCTTCCAACCTCGTGGCCGTGTCTTGCCTGTAGGTAAATATAAGGCTTCATGAACACCCAGGGAACACTCGCCTGCAAAGCAGAGTCCGAATCCTCCAGTTCTATGAACGAGACTGATTATTTATTTATTTATTTCGAGTTTGCCACCCTCAAGTTTAACCCAGATGGAGGATAGGATTAAAATATATGAATATTTATTAGCGGGAGTCTTGCGGAGTTAGAGTACATTTCTAGAACCTTCTAATAGACTCTTCCCTCCCCCACTTTTCAACCTTCCAAATACATTTGCATATTTGATTTAAAAGCCAAATCTATAATATTTCTTCAGTCCTACTTTTCATAAATTATAAATTCACCATCCTCTTTAGAATGATGTTATTTTGACTTGATTCTTCATTAATTACCAGGCCTTGGAACTTTAAGCAGTTACGTAAATAGAGCATTGACTCTGTCTAGCAAGTTAATGCTGCTCTGGCAGGATTCGTTCCTATATATTACTTTATATGAGGGACATTTTCTTATATGGGGAGTCTTGTAAAAGGGGAAGGTGTTAATAAGAGTAGACAAAGAGAGACTGAAGAGATGGATGAGAGGTTAAGAGTATTTGCTGGTCTTGCAGAGGACCTAGGTTCAGTTCTCATCACCCACGTGGCAGCTTTAAATAATTTGTAACTTCAGTTCCAGGTGATACAACACCTTTATTGGCCTCCAAGGACACCAGGCATACGTGTGATACTCATACATACATGCAGGCAAACATGGCCAAAAATAAAAGTGAACTAAATCTTTTTTATAAGATTTTTATAATTCTAATTCCCTAGTTTTTTTAAAATCCACTTTAAACTAACGCATAAGTTGGGGTAAAGTGCTATTCACCGATAAGGGAAATAGAGAATTGTTCATGTGAAAGTAACCTCGAGTTTAGCTTCATAATCATTTCATAATACCTTAGAAAGAAGATTTCATTTAGAAGTCTGTTTATGTGGCATATCAAACCTGCTAGCATTTCTCTCGCTCATTTAGGTACAGTGACAATTATATGCAGGGAGTTACTATTCTTAGCAAGGTCACTTAGTTCTCTTTTTGACTGGAGTTGTAGACAACCTCTGTCCGGAATATCCAATAGTATGTTTCCTTTTGAACTTCAGATTCCCAGGACGCTGTTTGATCCTAGGATAACAGTAAGCATAGCCTCCGATACCCTGATGAGCCTGGAGAGCTTATTGTTTAGTGAAAGTGACAGTCTCTAGTGTTTGAGAAAGTGTTTGCAGTTGGTGTATGTTTATAGCCAGCAGCAGAACAGAGTGGGTACACAGACCCTCAGGGCCTTTGCCTGCATGGATGCTTTGGATTCGCTTCTCCTCCTCTGTTCCATCCCCAGCTTCAAGCCACTCTGCGTTGGATCCCACAGTTCACACCATGGATTAAAGTTGATGGTTGAACTCTTTCTTGTCTTCTTCACTTTCGATTTGTGTGTGCAATACAAAACAGCAGCAACAGCAACAACAAACACCATATTATATCATATTATATATAAAATAACAAATACTGCAAAAATCCCATTGCAGCAGTCACCAAAGGGCAATATTCATGCAGGAATGACTGCCTATGTGTGGGACAAATACAGTACTTGGGATTCTAGAATTAGATGGAAATTTTGCTGTTGTCTATACTTTGGCCACATATGTGTTGAGACTGTTAGCAAGACGATATTACACAATAAGCTGTGAAATATAGTAACAAAAACTTTTGCATTGTTTTTGGGTTTGTTTGTTTGTTTGTTTGTTTATTTTTGAGACAGGGTTTGTCTGCATAGCCCTGGCTGTCCTAGAACTCTTTTTGTAGTCTAGGCTGGT
This sequence comes from Peromyscus leucopus, assembly GCF_004664715.2. Classification (NCBI taxonomy): domain Eukaryota; kingdom Metazoa; phylum Chordata; class Mammalia; order Rodentia; family Cricetidae; genus Peromyscus; species Peromyscus leucopus. The sequence goes on along the minus strand of NC_051073.1, from coordinate 25,066,895 downwards.
GCTGGCCTCAAAGTTAGAAATCTACCTGCCTCTGCTTCCAGAGTGCTGAGATTAAAGGCGGGCACCACCATGCCTGGCTACATCGTGTTTTGTTTTGTTTTCTTCTTTTATAATGGATTCCTAAAGAAAATAGCAAATAGTCAAATCATAGTTCAAACTTTCTTCTTTTAGAGTCAAGTACAGTTTATCCTGATGTCATAGCCTCAGCCTTCAGTGTCAAAGGAAAACTAGTTTTTAAAAGATCTCCTTTTTGTTAAAAGGGGGAAAGAGAGGTAGTTCCTTTTATAAATAAATGTGTACACAAATGCATATATAAATATACAAATGAGTGAGAGATCCTACATTAAACTAGCACTCTTCAGTTCTTTCATTTAGTATCATAGTAAGAATCTTTAAAGTTCGTTCTGACTCTGGTGGTGTTTTGAGAGAAGGTCTCACGTAGGCCAGGCTGGCCTGGGCCTTGTTGTGTAGCTGAAGAGGACCTTGAATTCTCATACATCTGCATCCGGAACACTGTGATCACAGGCATATGCCTCTGTGCCGTGTTATATTTGGTGCTCAGGATCAAACCCTGGACACTGTGCATGCCGAGCCAGCATTCTCACTACTGACTAATCTCTAAGTCCTTCAAGGTATAGTTTCAATATTCAAGAATTTCTCCTAAAAGTGTTAATTAGTAGACCACTGTGAATGTCAGTAAAAGATCTGTAAATGACCTGTATGTTCCTCTGTGGAGAATAGCTAACTAATGATGCATTTATTGAACAAAACATTATACAAAAAAAGAATTTATTCACTGGAGAAGTGTATGATTACATGGTTGGGAAAAGGAGACATGATACAACTCATGTTAATAAAAATGCAAGGCTGTTTGTTTGTATATGATGCTTTTTATTAGATTACCATCTACGGATAGATACATACTATCCATAGCTCCATATGACTGTTTCATATAGAACCTGACTGTAGATAGTGCTCCCTTGAATCATGTGACTCATCCCAGTTTTGTTATATAACAGTAATTATGGAAGTGGGCTATAAAAAACTGTTTAAACTAGTCGCTCTTCATAATCCATACTTGTGACTGAAATTGAGATGAAGAAATAAAAGATGTATTGGCATGTCTCAATTCTAATATGACTTTGACATTTTTACTATGTAATTTTTTTTACCATGAATACTTTTTATTTGAAATCCCAAGGCTGAAATTATACTAAGTATTTTTTAAAATATTTTATGAATCCTTTTAGTTTTTTTTTTTTAATGTTACTTTTCAAATATAGAAAACATTGTTCTACCTACAGACATGACTGAGTGTATAGTAATGTTGATTCTTCTTTCTCTGATTTTGGCTGCTCTTAAAATGTGCGTTATACACATAACTATTTTTCCTTTCTGTCTGGATTCTCTGAAAGCCCCTTCTGTTCCTTTCCTAAAATTGAACTCATACATCTTTACAAAAACTCTTTCTCATTGCTACACTCAACACCTACAGAGATGTTTTCACACCTACTAGTAAACTATGGTTAAGGCCCTGGGAATCATCTCTGATTACTTCCCCTCCCCAGTACTATATTCTATGATTGATCATTAAGTAATAATAATTTTCTTCCTTAATCACTCAGATGAATTCTTTGCTCTCCTTTTAACACTCCATTGTAATATTTCATCCCCTATCTTTTCATATATAGACTATTATAATATCCTCTTAGTCTTCTGGAATAAAATCCCTTTTATTGTAATCCATCTATCACACTACAGTCTAGCCCTTCCTTGAAAAGTTGTTGATATTATGTTAACTTACCAAACACTATTAAGATGTATTTCTCTTTATTCATGGAATGTTTCTAAGAATCACTTTTATGAACTGCTTAAGAATAATGCACTTTCTAGATTTTCAGCAATATGTGTAGTTTCATTTTGGAATACATTCATGATGTAAAGACTTTAAGTTAATATGATTTATAAAATAATGCTTGAAATTTAACTACTAGATGACATAGGTATACATATAAAATAAGAAATTAACCTACATTTCTACCAGTAATTATCTGGTTTAAAATGTCTGGGTACAGGGTAAAGAGAGGCCTTGATTGAACTGTAGATATGTGTGATCAAATGAAATAAGAAAAGAACAGTAAAGTTCAGATTAAGAATCTAAGGGCATTAGTCTTTGTTCTGATAGTAAGCACCTTTGATATCAGAAAATAAGTTAAAAATCTATGTAGAGCTTTTTACCTACAAATTAAGAAGAGATTTAGGCCAGATTAGCAATGACAGTTAAATTTAAGTGCCAGCTTTAATCAGTTTGAAGAGGTTGCCTAAAGATGTAAGAGAATATTCATCCAGGACCTTGGAAAGTATGCTGAAATCAAAGAGGAAGCTGTGCTGCTTGGAGTAGGGAAAAATTATAATACATATGCACAGTAGAGGCTAGCCCCATAGTAGATAGTCTCCAAGTCCTGATTCTGTCATTCAATTTTTCTATGCTTGGATGATGATAAACATTAAAGTTATCAGTCTTAATTGTTGTCAGCTTCAATTGCTCTAGTCCATGTAAAGTACAATATTTCCAAAACTGAATGTGACTCCAATGGTAAACCTACTTTTGACGAATTTCGACCTGTCAGATCTCACACCTTCAAAATATTCCCTTTTAGATCTTCCACCCCCTCCGGTACCACCACCTGCTATAAAATCGCCCACTGTGCAGTCCAAGGCTCAGCTGGAGGTACGGCCTGTCATGGTGCCCAAGCTCGCCTCTATAGAAGCAAGAACAGACAGATCGTCGGACAGAAAAGGAGGCAGTTACAAGGCGAGAGAAGCATTGGATGGACGACAAGTCCCTGACCTGCGAACAAACCCAGGTGACCCCAGAGAAGCACAGGAACAGCAAAATGAAGGGAAAGGACGGGGAAACAAGGTGGCAAAGAGAGACCTTCCTCCAGCCAAGACGCACCTGGTCCAAGGTACTGGTTTTCTAAACAGCAGACAAAGACAGAATCCCATAAACTTTCAAGACACGTCGTAGACTTTCTGTGGCTATATTAAAAAGAAGTATGATTAAGGCCTTTCTAACAGTGAGGTGAGAATGTTCTCAGCTTATTTAATACAATCGGTTCCAGTCCATGACATCATACAAAGTTCTTTGAAGAGATGCCACATGAATTGAATTTGAATTTTTCATTAGATTTTTAAGGGAAATCATGCTTTCATCAGAGTAAACAAGGAGGCTGTAGATAATCAGGTAAAGGAAGTATATGGATAAAAAGTGATGAAAGCTTGAAAGTAAATGTTTGATGATCAACCGTTTCTAGTTTTTGGAGAATAGGACCAAGGATCAATAGTTAAAGACAAATCTAGAAAAGTGACCAGATTGGAAAAACTAAGGATACCATGAGAAAGAGTTTTAGATGTATTATATCGGCAGCAGGGAGCCATTTTGCTGGGGATGAGGAAGAGAGGGTAAGAGAACACATGTAACATGAAATGCAGAAAGGTGACTATTTGATGGGAGGAAGGGACCTCCCAGAGGCTAGTCAGAGGCATGAGAGAGGAGAGTCGGGGGAGGAAGGTAAATTTGAACAAAGTGTGAGGACACATATGTATGAAAATACCACAGTGAATCCTGTTTCTTTGTATGCTAACTTTAATTTTTTAAAAAAGACTTTCAAGTAAGGAATGATGTAATGTGATTTGTGGCTTCGAAGAATAACTACCAGCCCAGGATAGTGAAAGGGGAGACTGAAATGTCAGGTGTGGTATTACAGTAATAATCTAGGTATAAAAGGTAAAGTGAGTTAAAATAACATCAAGGAAATGTAAAAATAGCCAATATGGGCAGGTCAGAGGTAGGCATGGTAGCACTATACAACCAATAAATGTTAAAATATTGTAGCAAGTCATTCTCTGTCCCACCAGCCAGCTCCCAAATAACCACAAGGAGACTTATTATTAATTATGAAAGTTCAGCCTATAGCTTAGGCTTGTTTCTAACTAGCTCTTATAACTTAAATTAACACAGTTCTATTATTTTACGTGCTGCCACACGGCTCATGGCTTATTACCTCATCTCCTGCGTGTACTGTTTCCTCTGCATCTGGCTGGTGACTCCTCGTACATCTCTGTCTTTCTTCTTCCCAGCATTCCCTCTGCCTCAAAAATCCTGCCTAGCTATTGGCCATTTAGCTTTTTAATTAAACCAATCACAGCGACATGTCTTCACACAATGTAAAGGAATATTCCACAGCAACATATAAGTTGAAACAATACCGTAAAAAGGGGAGTTGTTTGGAAAGTTACTCTGAGGCCCTGTGTGTCAGTTGTGATAGCCAAATTAAAACGAGAAATGCCTAGATGTCATAAGGAGGTTGCACTTGTTTTATTTTTAATTAGATGCTGACTATAACATAGACACGAATTCAGTCATTAAGAGTGGAAAAAAACTGAATTAAAAGATCAGGAGAAAGGGATGGAGTAGAAGTGAATTTTAGAGCAAGCGATGCTGAGGTAACAACTGTCTGAATTATAAAGATCCAGTGTCAGCAGTGAGGCATGGTAAATGTTTATGAATCCGTTCTCTAGGAGGAAAAACAAAACGACACCTATGTTGTAGCCGGTTGGTCACCTCTGCTGTATGAACGTTTCCCAAAGCTAAAAATCCAGCTGCTAGCATGAAGCCAGTGAATACAAACCTAGACATGGATGAGTGCAGCTATATCCCAGTGAAATGTCCCAAGGTGTCAGGATTAGTCTACGAGTGGAAAAGAGTCCACATTCTGTAAAGCACACTGAAAATGTCCACTCTGAAGACAAAGCCGTCATGATAGCTAAGACATGAAAAATAGTATTCTATTCCCGGCATTTTAACCAGTTGTGGATCTCTGTAATAGTCTCCATCGCTAGTAAAAATATGCATCTTTGATGAGAGAGAGGAGAGCTATACTACCTGTGACTGTAAGGATGAGCATTTAGAATACGGTTAGACGTTACATTAGCTTCAGAGAATGGCAGTAGAAGGTTCTAGGCTCTGTACCATCCCCAGCTACAGGCAGTTGGCTAGGTTTACAGTCCCAGGTAGGCATTCCCTCACATCAGACAGGCTTTAGGTCCAAGTAAACCAATGTTGGTTATGCCAAAGATCCAAGTCCCACTCATGCGTCATCGGGGATATCTTGCCGGGCCAGTCATTGTGGTTTGTAAGCATTACCACTGGGTAGGACTACCCCAGTTCATGTTCAAGGCAAGCCCCGCACCTAAAGCTGAAGAAACATCACAGAAGAGGGGCGGGAATGACTGTAAGATCCAAATGACCAGGATGCCTACTGCTATGTAGTGCACCCTAGACACCAAAGAGAAAAATGTACTCATGAACTTTCAACATTATGCATGAAAAAGATGAACATAATGTTACCAGCAGTTAACATGCCAATATGGATAGGGTATTTTCCATAAGGTCTTATCCCTAAATAAAGAGCTACAGGTAGCACAAGCAGGGGGTGGGGGTGGGGGGTAGGGACGGTGGGGGGGGGAGTGGCACACACCTTTAATCCCAGCACTTGGGAGGGAGAGGCAGCCTGGTCTACAGAGCTAGTTCCAGGACAGCTAGGACTGTGTTTCAGAGAAACACTGTGTCAAAAAAAAAAAAAAAAAAAAAAAAAAAAGACAGAAATGAGAGAGAGAGAGAGAGACTATAGGTGGCCAATGACTACAGAGAGAGAGAATCAATTTCCTTCAAGGAGGAGTTTCCACATAAGTTGTCCAATCCCAAATGGTTGGTCCTGAACACATGTACAGATAAGCAACACTAAACAGACTCAGTGGGCTCTATATATATGTGTGTGTGTGTGTGTGTGTGTGTAACAATAATAATTTTTTAAAAAGAGGTCATGAATTAGGGAAGAGGGCAATGGGAAGAGTTTGAAGAAGGGATTGATGTAGTTGTGTTATACTCGTGTATGAATTCTAAAAATAATTTTAAAAATAGTGTCCTAGGATTAGAAGTAGATGGATGGTAGAGTGCTTACCAACAGAGCCTTGAGTTCAATGTTAGCATCATACACACACACACACACACACACACACACACACACACACACACACACACACCCCTAGAAAGAATGGAGGTAAGAAACACAAGAGGACTGTGAAATGACACAGCAATTAAAGCGTGAGGAACAGAATTCCGATGCGCAGAACCAGTGATAAATGTGGGATGGGCATGTCGGTGCACCTAGAATTCTAGCTTTGGAATGCAGAGGCAGGAAATGTTAAGAGCAAGCTGGCTAGCAAGTCTAGCATCAGCGAGCCTGGGTTTCACCAAGAGACCCTCCTCAATAAATAAGAAGGAAGAGGAAGATGAGTCCAGACATCAATCGGCATCCATGTGAATGCACACCCACAAACTTATACACATACATCCACTCACACACATAAACCATGGTATCACACATGAAAAAGGCAAGAGAAAAAAGTCAGATATCTGCATGTATTACAGCATATGACAGTACAAAAGAAAGAAATATGAAACATTACAAGGTGAAGTGATCTAGTCTTATAGAAAAAAAAATTTTGGATGTTCATCTATTATTTTTTGACTAGTATCAGATATGCTTTTTTTGCTTTGATGTCAGATGAGAACTGAAGAGGTGTGAAATCTGGAAAGAACGTGTATTATTCATATTTCTGTGGCCAACTGATTTCTTATAGATTTATTTTGGTTCACACTGCAGAGAGTACATGGCAGAGAGGTATGGTGGTAGGAATGTGATATGGAGCGGGGAGCAGAGCAGAAATCAGGAGCACGTAGAGTACTTGAAGAGACCCACCATGACCTCAGTTGAAGTAATTCTACCAACCTAGCCCCCCCCCATTGGGTTCCCCAGCCTCCCAGAACAGCACTGCCCAATAGGGAAGCTTTCAAACAGGAGCTTGGGAGACATTTCACATTCAAACAGGAAGGGGTGAGCAGGAATTCCAATCAGAAGGTTAAGATGAGAAGGCTTGCATAAAATTTGTCAAGAGGGCCAAAATGGTAGAAATGTGAAATATATATATATATATTTAAGAGAAAGGAAAAAAAAAAAAGATTAAAAACCTGGGCAGTGGTGGTACACACCTTTAATTCCAGCACTCAGAAGGCAGAGGCAGTGGATCTCTGTGAGTTCAAGGCTAGCCTGGTCTACAGAGGGAGATCCAGTACATCCAGGGCTACACAGAGAAACCCTGTCATGAAAAACAAACAAACAAACAAAAAGAGTAAAGGAAAAGGTAAAAGAAAAGAATGATGGAGGGGGCAGGAGGAAGTGATGGAGGAATTAACATGAGAAATGTACTCAGACTTCTACTGTGTTTTATTAGAGTCTATTTTCAGCAAGACTTGTAATCAGTCAGTTGCTCTGTGTGTTCACTAACTTCCTTGCAGCAGGAAGGGTGGTTCCCCTTTGTTCTGGGACCAAAGGGGGACACATGCTGCAAACTTGGACTTAGACGTCAAGTGCAGCTCCAGAACTGTGCCTTTAACACAAACACTGTCGCCATGTGACCGTGGAGCCCTTGGTAATATCAGCCTGTTAGCTTATCGCTGGCCATTAAAGCCAAGCTGATCTAGCACTAAACTTTTGACTCCTGGCCCTCCCTGTGTTCCAAGCAGTGATTCATACACTGAAGACCATGATGTCAGTTATGGCCTTCATGTCTGGCCAAGCAGTAGGACCACTAAGAGGGATGCTTGAGGAGAAAGCTGCAGGCCGACAAAGAGCTTGGTGTGACAGAATCAGAGCCAAGAGGAAAAGGAGTTTAAATCCATCCTCAGAAATGTACTAAGTAGCTGTTACATTATAAAATTATTTCTGTCTATAGAGCTAAATTGGAAACCGTTAATACAGAAATAAGGAAACTTAGCCCATGACATGCACTTAGCTGATCCAGTCATTATGCTTTGATTTTCCAGATTTTTATTTGAACCATAACCCTGCGTGTGTATATCATTAAATTATCATTGCTAAGCATTGCTGTAATTTTCACCTTCTTGATTCAATTTACATTATTTATTTAATGAGAGAGGCACCCTGATTTACATATGAAATGAATGGATATTTTTAATTAAGGAAAGTGCTTTTCTAAACTTGAAGGTCTGATCCTTTGTGCTGACATTTACCTCCATTTGATTTATTTCTACACATATCAAACACCCATTGTGCTGTATTTATAGTAATAAGTCTTCAGATGTCCCATTGTGCTGTATTTATAGTAATAGGTCTTCAGATGTCTCTAAGGCTCAACTTTGACCTCAAGAACCTTGTAGTCACACACACACACATGTGCTCACACATACAGGAGAAAATATCAGGACACTGACATTCTGGAGGCACTCTTTTTCACACTTACACGTAAAACATATCCTAAGAAGAGCATCAGTGCTGAAAGCTGAAAGAATAGTATTGTTGCACTTGACTAAGAACTGAGAGAAGTCGGAGCTATAAGGACTGAAATGTGGTTAGCCCCGTCTTAACTTTCTCAGTTTTATAGTGGCAATGTAGATTTCACCATTAGATCTCATCAGCAGAGTGAATAGGAACTACCACTGCCAATTTTGAGCCAGTTTGCCTTTTAAGAAGGTTGTCTGTTCAGCAAGGAAAGAAGGAACACATTGATTCCTGAGGAGAATAGGGTTAAGGCAGAGTTCTTAGCCAGAGAGATTCGAACATACTGTCATTTGACGAAATGAAAAGTCACAGCAAGAAACAGGTGTAAGAAGATATAACTGAAAAGAGACTACAGATGAAGAGAAAACTCCCAAGAGTCAGAACTGTGAATTGAGACGGTGATGGGAAGAATGAAAAGAACAAGGGGGCCATTGAGGATTGTGACTGGCTTCCTAAGTACACGGTCTCATGTCTCCTAGGAAGAGACTGTGGTCATGCAATGATGGAGGAACAATGGGGATCTAGGAGGGGACTTTGATCCTCTCCTTATCTTCTGCTGGAGAGAATATCAGTGGACCCAGGAGAAATCAAGCTTCACTCAGGCAGTGTGGATAGGGAAGGAATGAAAGAAGCAGTGGGGGGCTGACAGGGCAGGGGAGAGTAAGCAGAAGAGGGTTTGTTTTGTTTTAATGGACTTAACGTCCAGATATGTATTAGAACAGCAGTACTTATATGGAGTTTCAGGAAAATACTGTGTGGAGGGTCAGTTACAAAGATTCAGATAAAAAATCATCAGAGCTATATACTATAAACTGTATGTGCAGCTTCTTGCTAATGTTCTTATATCTTAAATAATTTCTATAAATTATATTGCACGTCTTGTTGTCTTTACATCTGCTTTTGTGCTGCATTTTTTTTTTTTTTTTTTTTTTTTGTGTTTCTGTGGTCATGGATCATGTTTTATTTATATAGAGTGATATCAACAGCAATTTACTATTGTGCTACCTTAGTTATTTTTCTATTGCTGTGAAAAGACATATGGTCAAGACAACTAATAGTCGATACTGTTTACTGGGGGCTTACATTTCAAAGGGTGAGTTCAGGACCATCACGGTAGGGAACATGGCAGCAGGCAAGCAGGCAGGGTGCTGGAGCTGAGAGATTACATCACATACAAAAGTGAAAGGCAAAGAAAGAGCTAATGGGGAGTGGCTGGGCTTTTGAAACCTCAAAGCCCATCCTCAGTGTCACACCTCCTCTAACAAGGCCACACCTCCTCGTCCATCCCAAACAGTTCCACCAACAGGGACCAAGCATTCGACTGTTTGAGACTGTAGCGGCCATTCTCATTCAAACTACCACAAGTGCCTTAGTATTTGAAGTCACTTTCTGAGATTCAGAGTTCAGTGGTGCAAATACATTGAGGTTGGTTTCTCAATAGGGAGAGTCTGTCCCCATGCTTAACAAGTATTGGGAAATGACTTCTTCCTTCTAACTCCTTATAAGAAGACCTTCTTTACATAGTGATTTCACTGTTTTGTCTTTGTTCATATTACAGCTCCTTTTTAAGCACAGTGTCTACTATCACTTTTGGGGAGAGGGTGGTGGCAGTAGAAACTAAATTAGCTGAGATCACATGATGAATAACGTAATTGGAAGTCAATTGATTCCACATTTGACCTGTCTCCTTTAATGGCCTTGGTCCCAAGTGAGTTTGAGATGGACACTGGTTTATGAGTGGAGTCAATCCAAGTCCCTAACCAATACATGGAAAACAAGACTTGTTATTTTCATTTTTAAAAAGCAGCCCTGCATTATTCATTCTGCCTGTAGTGTTCATACTTATGCCTTAGAATCACTCATGTGTGTCTATCCAGGATTGCAGATAGACAGGAATGGCAAGTTATAAGGTGAAAGTGTTCCATCTTATCCACATGCTCTCGTTGTATTTCTTTACACAGAGGATATTCCACCGTACTGTAGACCTACTTTCCCTATGTCAAACAACCCCAGAGATCCTAGTTCCTCAAGCTCAATGTCATCACGAGGATCAGGAAGCCGACAAAGAGAGCAAGCGAACGTAGGTCGAAGAAATATGGCAGAAATGCAAGTTCTTGGGGGATATGAAAGAGGAGATGATAATAATGAAGAATTAGAGGTATGCCAAATCTTCCCCACGTTTTAAAACATTAAACTGTAGTTGTGATGTCAACCCTTGAAATTATGAACATCTGTCAGCATACAGACATATAACTATTTTGTTACAAAATTCCTGTGTCCTAGGCACCTGAAGTTCTGTGAACTGAAGAATTTTCCTAGAAGGCATTTCATAATTTTAAATGTTGATGGTGATGTCCTTGCAGACCTAAAATTCATATTCTTTCACATATTTCCAAATAACAAAATATATATGACAGAATACAAGTTGAGAAATATCTTGGTCTGATATAATTTGTAGTACCATATGAAACCTCACTGAGGTGGGAGTTATTATATGAGCATTTATTTTAGTATCTTATTATCTGTCACCAGGCTTAATTTGACTGACCTTCCAGTCAATTTCTCTTACACCTCCACTGTTCTGGAAAGGACCCTGGCCAGAAGAGGAACTTTGTCTAAGTCAAATAAATGTCTCTTCCCTTCTTTGTATCTAGGAATAATATACAAGATATAGTTGGAAGCCATTTTAAAAGTCCTTTCCCCATGAAATTTAGTATGTTTTCTTTAGCTAATAAAAAGTAACTGAAAGACTAATTTGTTTCTTTATAAATATGTTTAACATCTCAAGTAGATGTTAAATGAGTTTGAGAGTCTGCCTTCAAAATATAAGAAGCAATGTTATGAAATCATGTGTAACTGAATACCATATGCATCTTGTGTTGAAATCTTATGGTTTGGAATAAGAAAAACTTCTCCTACAAATGCTGCCAGACTATTAGTAAATTTGTAAAGGTTTTTTTTTTTTTTTTGCCTTTTAAATAAAAGAACTTTCAGAGGGGGCTGAAAGATCTTTGCCATTAAATCTAGTATTTAAAAATGATAGTCAGAATTAAAATGGAGCGATGGTGCTGAGGAGCAGTGGGGAGGTAGAGCACTTCTTCTTGCTCAGAACCCTGTGCCCTGCCCTGTGGCATCTAAGTATGGTACAGAGCAGTTGGGTACTTGTGTGAGGGTAGGATTTGCAATAAAGACTAACTAAAGTTGAAAAATGAATTCACTGTGATGAACGTTTCCCAACAAATGAATGAAAAAACACAGACAATGAATATAAATAAGCATAGGACAATTATCTTTGGATTCGTTTTTGAATTGAACAAAAATTCCTCTCTTATAGGAAACCGAAAGCTGAAGACAACCAGAGAGGCGTATGATATTAATGTGAAATCATCGCTCCAGATGCCTCACGTCGGATGACACACAATGCCAGATGAAGTGTTCCGTGCAATCAGAATGTACAAATTGTCATTTTTATTCCTCCTATTGGGATACCATTTTTTTAAAAAAAATGTCTTGGGTTTTTATTGTTGCTGATTGATTGTCTAAGCCTTGATGAACCTCCTCCCTCTTCCCTCTCGCCGTTGCGACCGTTCCACTTGACTTCCAGCAAGAGAAGTGTCTTGACTGCTTGCTTCAGCCATCAGCCAGCAAGAAAGAGCAGAGCAGTTCTTTTGCATTTTGCCCCTGAGATATGGCATTGCACTGCTTATATATCAAGCTAATTTATAGCGAAATATTGATCAAACATACCAAGGTGATGATCCTCATGCCAAGGGCTCTCAAAATATAATAGTTCTATGACCAACTGCTAATGCCAATTAAAGCATCCTTCATTTTACATGATTTTAAGGTCAGTCTTTCATATCACCCTTTGCTGGGAGAAACTAAAAACCTATCAAATACAGAACTACAGATAATTTGAATGGGGTAGACGCATTGTAAATATATACTCTTTGCAACTCCTGGTGGTACTTTTACTTTGTCTTCATTTCAATCAGTGAAATCTATTCTTCTTGGAAATGTACTTTTGGATAAGTAGGGCTAAGCCAGTTGGACCTCTGGTTATCTGGTCATTGTTAGAAGTAAGCCTAGCCAAAAATCTTGTTCTATTTTTCAATCAGAAAGCAACTACAAATGCACATTGCAAGCAAGTGGATCTTGTTAATGACCAATTGAGTAAGGACATCCCTATCTTAACTGGCCTCAATTTCTTCTGGTAGTGTCAGTTCAACTTTCAGAAGTGCCACTTAAGGAAGTTTGTTTGATTTTGTTGTTGTTGTTCTTGTTTTTGTAATGCACTGTTTTTAATCTTTTTTTTTTTTTTTTGGTTTTAAAAGCACAATCACTAAACTTTATTTGTAAACCATTGTAACTATTAACCTTTTTTGTCTTATTGAAGAAATGGTTGAGAAGTGTTTTTAACCTGTTTTGTTAATGCTCTGTGTTTGTATTTGCAATATTTGAATGATAACAGCTGGTGAAGTCATGTACAGACTTTATTGTGGGCTGTGAACCAAATGGTTCCAATGTTTCCTGGACTTTAAGAAAAAAAAAAAAGAAGAAGTGTTAAGTTTGTTGTGGCCAATGTTGAATCTTATAAGATTTCCTTAGAAGCTCATCAGAGGCATTCCTACTTAGAATTGCCAAGTGATGCTCTCTGACTGTAGAGTTTTATGATTTTTTTGACATTATATGGATTTCATTGACTTTATAATTGGTGCTATTTGAAGAAAACAAAATGAACCTTTAGTCATACATAGGTATCAGGCCTGACCCCACAAAGCCAAACAAAACTAAACCACAAAAAAAGGCTGGTATTCACCAAAAACTAAGTGTGTTCATTTAGGTAATTTGAAAAAGTCCCATAGAAAGGGTGTGCAGTACTAAGGGAACAATCCATGTGATTAATGTTTTCATTATGTTCATGTAAGAAACCTCTTATTTTTAGCCATAATTTTGCATACTGAAAATTCAATAATCAGAAAAGTAATTTTGTCACATTATTTATTAAAAATGTTCTCAAATACATCATTCTTTCTTGTGTTGATTTTTTCCATTGTGTGATTATCAGATTTATTCCATTAAATCACAGAGTTGTTTTGTCTTAACATTTCACCACTATATTATCAAAAGAATAAAAGTTCTCAATTTGTTTTATGAGCATTCAGGTTCTGCTTGTAAGCAAATCTTCTCATTTCAAATGTGTGGGATAAATGGAAGATGAATCTTAAGTTGAAGTTAGCTGTGTGACTCAGAGACTAACTCTGGCAGACATGTGGTTTTTGTTTAGATATGTATGTCTGAATTTCAGTTAGCCTATTCCTAAAATAATCAGGACTCAACTACAATTAACCTCATTTGTAAAGTTTGAACCACCTATGTTCTGTCAGTAAGAGAAAGTTCATAAATTCCATTGCTTGTCAGTAAATACCTGCTTTCTAGTTTCAGATCCATGTTAAAAATCTGGGCTACCAGTTATATACCAGGTTCTACATTATGATGACTCAAATCGCCATATTACAGAATTTCACTTGGATGGATGAGATGGGTACCATTACTTGGAAATGTCAAGATCAGCAGAATATACTGGGGTTTGAAACACACACACACACACACACACACACACACACACACACACACACACACGACATCTAAATTTTTCTTTTACCAAAATTTTTGTGTTTACTAGAATTTGAAAAGCTGAAGAAAAAGAATTGGAACAATGAGGGCGGGGGCATTGATTTGGAATTTAATTGTATAAAAATGAAGTAATTGTCAACATCTATTTAATATATGAAGAGACCCACAGGTCCAGGAGCCAGTTTCTAAGCTATTTTGAAAAAAAAAAAAAAAAACAACGAAGCACTGGAGAGACATACGCAATGAACGATTTTTCTCTTCTCCTGGGTGGGTAAACTACAGAGAAGTCACTGTCTCTCTTCTGTGTTACATGCTGCAGTTCACACACAAAACCTGTGCGTCAGGCCTGCATTTGAACCCTAGCTTTGTCATGGCTGTGTTTGCTTGGACATGTTCCTTACCCTCAAAGCCTCAGGTACTTCACCTGTAAACCCAATGACACCTACCTCATGGAGCTACTGTCGTGACTCAGTGAGTTAATGTACCGGCTGTGGACTCTGTCAACTCCACAAACAGTAGACGATGTTGTTATACTTATGGACTGAATTTCACTACACATGCAATCCCCATGCTTCGTACCTGATTTGTTCCCCCAAAGTTTGCATGGAAGTAAAAGAATAAGTGTGGTATCGTGATGAGGGTGCTTTCCGTTTTTCTGGTAAGTAAAATTCACTGTGAAATCCCCTCTTGGGGAGTAAATGCGTGGTGTTCTGGTTTGCTTCTTTGCTTTTGGATGCAAGGGCAGGAGTTGGTGGAATTGTATTTCTGGAACTTTCATATCACAGTTGGTAATACGGACATGTCACTTGAGTTCTCAATAAAAAGATTTAGTGTCTCTTGGGGGCTACTGTTGTGCGTTGTAACCAAAAATGTGCAGCCTTTGCGTGTATGTGACTTTTCCTGAGCAGATGTGAGCTAACATCCTTTCATCCGTCTACCACAGACAGCCCCCACCAACGATTAATGAAGCGACACCATGCACATCCAGCTTAGTGAATCACTGAATTCAGGAGGGGTTACTTCCAGAAATTTGGGTGACTCAAAGTCAGCTACATCACCAAAATGTCCGCCCTGCCATGGACAATGACTCAAAAAAAAAAAAAAAAGCTGCATTTCTTGAATTGCCTACATCTTGCTTGCAGCTGCACCAAGGGCTTAGCCTCAGCAACTGTTGTCTGTGTAAACATCCTTGGAGAAGGACTTTGTGAACCTTGTCATACGTTTAATTGTGAGCCTCTCTCTTCTCCTCTTCATTCAATCTGAGTGAAGGAGCAATACACCATAGTCCCCAGGTGAGTTGGGTCATCTCTGGCTTTCTTAATAATTTCAGATGTGGTCTGGATATTTTTTCTCTTTTTCCTTCTCCCCAGGGTAGTATCTAAATTCCAGAGACTGGCCCCACATGAGGAAAATTGGGGTTTCAGGATTCAGGGGTCTTGAACATGACTGCTGTCAAATTGTCAATGGTCTACATTTGTTGACTCTTAATCTATATCCTGGGTGCCCCGTACCCTTTGAACCTGCCTGATATATCTGATTAAGTTGAAGAGGGGTGGGTACGAGGAGCCAAAGGTAAGAAGAGTTCCTTTGCTCCTTCATGCTGTGTTTGGGATCTGGAGAAACCTGAGAAGTGGGGGTTTGTCTGTGGCCTCAAAAGACTTCAGAATTCTTCAGGACTTCACATGATACCACTGCCTCCTGAACCAGTTGCCCCATGTGAGACAGGTGTTGGTAGACGAGAATGGGAACCCTATTGCACTTTAAGAAGGGAAGACTAGTAATCGCAAAAGAGTTTGAGGGTAACTAATCCACAAAATAGGCGTAAGTTTCCTTGTACTGTATCCAAGGCTGGAATGAGTCTTCCAATCCTCAGGGTATAGGCATCACTTTCAGCTAAGTAACCCATCCTGAGGCAGTTTTCTCTGCTTACTGTTAGAGGCACATCTCGTACAAGGAGGTAGTAAGCATGTGTCAAACTTGTATTTGCCGTATTCATAACAGAAGCGTTAGGAAGATGGAGCAGTTACAGAGCACCTGCATCAGGAAATTAAATAAGATTGCTAAGTTAGTTCCTTTCTAGGAAACAAGCATGGCATACCTCTCCCAAGTAGGTAAATCCTAACCCCTGTTTTTTCGTTTGGCTAAGTGATGATCACCAACCTTACAGAGGACTCAAATCTCACACCTTCATTATTTGTAAATTGGCACACAAAAAGATACCTGGGGAGTTTACACTTAGCCAAGACAATCAGGTAAGGGTCGCAGGTGACTTGTTCTGGTTGCTGTCTTCCCCACAGAGCCTGAGTCAAAGACTTGGATGTGAGGGGTTTATCTGGGACAGAATCCCAGAGAACAGGAGTAAGAAGGAGAGGTGAATAAAAGGAGAAAGGTCAAAGCCTTTTGAAGTGGGAAAAGGTGTCCACCTCAGGGGACTCCCTCAATCTTCCATGGGGCTTTCAGAATCTTCTACTGAGGGACATGAGTCTCAACACGATCTGTTTGTTCTGATGCCTCACTGATGCAGGTCACTGGCAGAGGCAGGTATTTACAGATCATTGGCGATCAGAATACATGGAAGAGAAGAAAGAGCACTCATATCTGACAGGTGTGTGAAATGGGAAGGTGCCAGAAGGAGACAGGTTTTCAAAAGAATTGACTGTCAACAGTGAGCTCCCAAGAGCACCTATTGACTGAGTAGGGTTACTGGAAAGTGTTTGAGCATGGTATTTTAAAAAAATCAAGCAATCATCAATTCACCCTTTTCTTTTTAAAATAAAGTTTAGGAATGCCCACATCTGAAACTAGTCACACATACTCAATTTATTTTCACACTGGGTTAGTTCTTGCAAGTTATTCTCAGCAGTATATGCCTTGAGTCTTAATTATCTTAGCATTCTGAAGATTTTTAGACTATATCCATTGAAATAAGTCAAAAGGTAATAGGAACAACAAAGAAGCACAAAGATGAATCTTAGAATCATTATAATTGTGCACTTTATAATAAGTCTGGAAGATGTACTATGTATGCCTAAAACAGAATTATCTACAGTAAATTTCTTTCACACACACACACACACACACACACACACACACACACACACACACACGCGCCAAGTTACTGAATTCCTGAGGATGGGATGAAATCCAAACAAAGTTGAGACTGGCGTACACAATCCATTTGTTGTACAAGTCTGTCTCTGAAGCATTATCACACTGTCGTGTAAGTTTAGTCTTTAACTTTGGTGAAATATGTATACAAAGTTATTGCCTAATTGGGCTCCCAGCACATTTGTTTACAAGTTTCTCCTTTCAATTTAACATCAAAACCTTAACCTACACTGTGATGGTCTTAGGTGATGCGGCCTTTAAGTGATGGGTCATAAATGTGGAGCCCTCAAAGTGGGACTAGTGTAGTTATAAAAGAACAAATCAATCTTTCTGACATGATGCAATGAGGTGTCAATAGTTTGCAACCCAGTGAAGCACTTTCCCAAGAGCCCAACCATGTTGGATGCCCTAATTTCAAACTTCTAACCTTTAGAACTGTAAGAAGTCCAATTTTGTTATTTACAGAGCCACTGTATGTATGACATACTTTAAAGGATAAATTTTTTGTTTTGTTAAGTGTGTGTTTTTCGAAACAGTTGCTGTAGAGCCCAGGAAAGGGCATCAGACTCCCTGGAGCTGGAGTTACAGGCAGTTGTGAGCTGTCCATTGTCGGTGCTCGGAACTGAACTTGGGTCTTCTGTAAAAGTAGAATAAGCTTCTTAGCCACTGAGCTGTCCTTCCCGCCCCTGGGACAAATTTTTATAGCAAATAAAGAGACAATTACTTTTTAAGAGTTCCCGACTTTGGCATATTCACCAGCTCCACATACAGGTTATAACTTTTGAACACTCAGAAAGTCCTCATTAAGTAATACTCTGAGCTGTTCAGCTTGGGAGTAACAGAGCTTTTATTGTGAAGTGTGAACTGAAGAAACAATGTCTATATCCAGCTTGACTTCCATAACTGTTTCCTCTGTTCTTCATTTCAGGGCTTCCAACACTTTAGAGCACCTTCTTTAAAACTTCGGTCTACCCTGGTGCCTGAGGCTAGCCCAGACAGGCAGTGACAGCAGATAGAACTGACCTCAAACAGTGTCAGCCCATATACTTGAGGCTAATGTCTGGGAATTTCAGAATTCATAACTAGGGTCTGCTTGAGGTCTGGTGCGGTGGTACACACTATAATCCCAGCATCTGAGAGACACAGGCAGCAAGATGGTTTGATGCCAGCATAGGCCATGGAAGAAGGAAGGAAGGAAGGAAGGGAGGGAGGGAGGGAGGGAGGGAGGAAGGAAGGAAGGAAGGAAGGAAGGAAGGAAGGAAGGAAGGAAGGAAGGAAGGAAGGAAGGAAGGAAGGAAGGCCATTCTGAGCTATGGCGTGACAGTCTCAAAAGCTGAGATGGAGTGTACCTCAAAGGTGTAACAAATGCCTAGTCTGCACAAGGCCCTGGTTTCTGTGTTCAGCACTGGAAGAGGAAGAGAAGGGTGTGTGTGTGAATGGATGAATGAATGAATGAATGAATGTGGGCCTCAGGAACCCTGCTGGGCTCTGTAATTGGCTCCTGTTTCCAAGTGGCTTTGCTAGAGGATCATACAGACAAGCACTTCATACCAAAGAACAGACTACTTCCAGAATGGTGTTGACAGTCCTGATTTGGGAGGGATTAGATTGCTAATATGAATGGGACTCCAGAAGTATTTGTCCTGGCTGCCAAGCTGTAACAACTGAAGAGGAGAATCATAGTTGTAAGTCAGCCTAATAAAAGCTGAGTTTTAAGTGGAATTCCAGTTAACTACTATACCTTATCTCTTCTACTATTGAGTAATTTAGATAATATTCACCATGTTATCTACCTCTTCTCTATAGAGGTTATGGGAGAGACAAAAAGGCCAAAAGTAAGAAGCCAGAAAGAAATAACCCCCCCCCCAATTCTCTAACAATGAGCTCCTGACTGTTTGGAACCTGGCCCAGTGACTTGCAATGCCCTGTAGCGAAACATAAAGCCTAATTCCTAATGCCAAATGGCCAGTCTCCAAAAGGACAAATGATCTTAGAAATGAATTGTTCATGTCTTATCTATTTAAATGGGACCCTACCACATATGACCCTGGAGACCGTACAAGTAACTAATTTCTCTCTCTTTTAATTATTTTGATTTTTGAGATTATAATTTAATTACATTTTCCCTTTTCCTTTTCTCCTTCTAAACCCTCTCATATGCTCCACCCACTCTCCTTAAAATCCATAACCTTTTTTAAAAACTAATCATTATTGCATGCATAGATGAATATATATATGAATATATTCCTTAATGTAACCTGTTCAGTGCATATAATACTCTTTCTCTCTCTCTCTCTCTGAAAATTCACCCATTATATTTCTTTCTATAGTGTGTATTCTCTATTTTTTTAAAAGATTTATTTATTTATTTATTTAATGTACATTGGGGTTTTGTCTGAGTATGTGTCTGTATGAGGGTGTCAGATCCCCTGGAACTAGAGTTACAGACAATTGTGAACTGCCATGTAGGTGCTGAGAATTGAATCCAGGTCCTTTGGAAAAGCAGCCAGTGCTGTTAACTACTGGGCCATCTCTCTAGCCCAGTGTGTATTCTTTATTAAAACTCTATATAAATTTTTGTCTGATAAGTACTTTTATCCTCATACCTTGGGCTTGTTGATCACAGCATGTGAGTTTTATAAATCATCTTTAAAGTTTCTCAAAAATGACCCTTTGTCTCTAGGAAACTGTGTCTGTGTCTGTGTGTGTGTTTGGTAGGAAGACAACAAAATAATTAATAAAGTTAATTGATTTTTTTGTGTAAGTTTTGCCTTCAAAATAATAATACAACATGATGTAACCATTTAGTAAAGATGAGACTAAAGGCTGTTTTGGAATAGCTTCCTTAAGGGACTATCACAGGGATTGAATTGTGAATAAATAAATTACCAATGAGTCATTCGTTACATGCCTGATGTGCTCACATATATAATCATATTGAATTTGGGCCAAAATTGGAATGGAATATATAGTCTCAATCACTCTTGACAAATGAGGGAACCAATATTTGAAATTTGCTGAAATTAGCAATGGAGAGATATAAATGGACTACAAATGTGAATCCTAATTCAAATGTAGTGCTCTTTGTAGAAATTAAAGCTGGCCCTTGGGGATCAGAAGCGAGTTAATAAACATTAAAACAATGCCCAAGCTCCATTCTTCAATTAGCTGAAATTGAATTGTGGAAAAGAAGAGGCTATCTTAAGAGTGGGAGAAAAAACAATTCTAAAGGTGCTGTTGGCGACCATTTAAAAGTGTGTCATCTTTCAATTATACATCAAAAGACCACTTTCTCAAATAAGAAATTATAAATGCCAATTCCCAAATATCACACCTCTGCATTTATCCACACGGAACATGGACAACATTAACCTAAAACTGACTTAACTTTTCCAATAGACTTGCTGCCATTAAATCTTTAATTCCTTTTCCATTTTTTTATTTTTATTTGTTTATTTATTTATTTATTTACTTATGGCAGAGGCTAGCTGTCTTTGAAACTCCAAGTGTAGATCAGGTTGGCCTGGAAATCATATAGATCCCTCTGCCTCAGGATAACTGGCATGAAAGGTCTCTCCCAGCACACCCTCCAAGAGTGTGAGAAGTTATTGAATGGTCTGGAAGGTGACCACTGCTCCTCAAAGTGGAATTGCCTTCTTTGTCCAGCAATTCTATTGCTCCTAGTTGTTCCTGTTTCATAGTGAAGAAAAATATTTACAGAGCATCAAGCATTTTTAATACCTGTCTTTAAAAAATAAGTAAGACTCAATTGTATTTTACCATTTGAGTCCTTGAGATATTGGGGGAAGAAATAAGTCACACACACACACACACACAAAAAAAAAAAAAAAAAAAAAAAAAAAAAACACATTGCTTAGACTAAAAATGTTCCTCTGTATATGATTAGCATACATTCAGAGTCATGTATTTTATCTGGATGATTTAATATCAACAGTTTGTTAATTAGGTCTCATGTGTTTCAAGTGTGCATAATTAAACAATCATTTTGAATAAACTTTATTTCTTGTTCTACTATATAGTATGATGCCAAAAATTATGTTTACCAGGCCATCCTAACAAATACTACATAATCAAGAGAGTTTGATTAAATTACTTTTGCTCATTCTCTTTACTCTGATTTCCATCTAGGCATCCATTCAGTGGTGTAGCACTCTAGGGAGCATTCTGTGGACTGAAGGAGAACATCTCTGAAAATGCTCCTGGTGTGGGGGAGGCACAGGTGCATCAGTGTGGCAGCGATAGTCACACAGCAGAAAGGGGCATTTTCAAACTGATTAGCAACCTAGGATTGGGTTTGCCTGAATCATGAAGGCGGCAAAGGAAGCCATCAATTCATTTATAACATAGAAAAATCTGAGAATCTTATAAATTTGCTCCCTTTTATTTAAAAACAAATCTGTGATACACTTACAAATTAAAATACAAGTAAATGAACCAAGGCAATATTTATTAATTACATTTGAGGAATGTAATTTGGGTCAGTCACTGTCCTTATTGATCAGACTCCATCATCCTTAAATTAAAAAACATTGGAATTATATTAAGTTGATTTTGAATTAAAGTATCTTATATTTAATTTCTTTTATTTAGACTGTTTCAATCAATATATTAGAGTTCTCTAGAGGAACAGAACTGACAGATGAATATACATAATATAATATGTTAATGAATACATGAATATACATGTATATATATTCATTCTATCAGTCATATGGGATTTTATAGGCTGGCTTGTAGGTTGTGGTCCAGCTAGTCCAGCTATGACTGTCTACCAATGGAAAGTCTAAGAATTCAGTAGTTGTTCAGTCCACAAGTGTAGATGTCTCACCTTATCTTCAGTATATGTCAGAATCCCGAAGAAATGTCAGTGAATGAATGCACTTGCTATTGAGAGTGATGGCAAGCAGGCACAGAGCTTCCTTCTTCCATGTCCTTTACCTAGGCTGCAGCTAGAAAGTGTGACCCAGATTTAAGGTAAATCTTTCCACCTCAAAGATCTGGATTAAAGGCAGGTCTTCCCACTTCAAAAGATTTAATTAAGAAAAATCCCTCACAGGTGTACCCAGCCACTTGGGTTTTAGTTAATTACAGATGTAGTCAAGCTGACAACCAAGAATAACCATCACAGTTAGTGATGCTTCCAAGGACAAGTTATGAACACAAAACACACAACTTTCTGCTCAGTGTTCCTCAGCAATAAATGAGTATGTGAAGGAGGCTGGAGAGACAGCTCCGAGGATAAGACGGTTAAAAACTGCATACTACTCGTGCATAGGACCCAGGTTCAGTTCCCAACACCTACATGAGGTTGTCACAACTATCTGTTACTCCAACTCCAGGGGATCAGACCCTGCTATTGGAGTCTGTGAGCACCAGCACTCACATGTGCACAAGTCTCCACACAGACACATACATGAATTCTTAAGGAAAAATAAAAGCAAATCCTTTAAGAAAGAAATGAGTCATGGAGCAGTCATCCTGCACTGGGCAGACAGGATGTCATCAAGCTGTGACTCCCTTTGTATGTAAATCTCTCTACTGTTTGTTCCTGGTACTGTTTTCTCATGTTATTGTCAAATGGTAATGACAAAGCATCAAGAAAATAGTGTTCAGAAGTCAAGAGACAAAACAAAGATAAGTTCTCTGAAGTCCATGATGTAAGTATCCTGCATGCTCTTTCCAGGTCTACTTCTGCCTAGAGAACTACAATGCACTGTTGGCTTAAACCTCCCCTGTCAGGCACATGAGGTCCTCTCCTAATGCATCGATCTGTGCGACCTAAGGTATATGTACTGTTCGTTGTAGAGAATGGATGATGATCGAGTAACAAACAGTAAAACACACACAAATTCTTTTCTTCTTTCACAGTAAGACCCTCTGTTTGTTTGATTAAACAAAAATAAAATAAGCTGCATAGGAACAATTTTAAAGCCCAAAGAGACACCGGCTGATACATTGCCTTTGCTACAGGCTTCTGAATGCCATCTCTGTGCTCCACACAAATTCTTATACATACTTCTATTATTAGTTTGCATACTACATTGCTTCAGTACATAGTTTATATAGTGATTTTATAATAACTATAAAGATTTTGGCATTTTCTTCATTAGAAGTAAGATGAGAGGCCCATCCCTTTGCTTTATGGCAAGGCTATGAATGCTGAACTAACAGAGAAATGCTATTCATCTGGTGAGTCTGGACATTAAAATCAATGCAATTTCATCTTGTTTCTTTAGATGTTCGCTTTGCAAAAGCTTGCCATTCAAACTCAGTTGCTGTACCGTAAAAAGCCTAACTATCTAAAAATGTCTGGTACAGGTCAGTTCAGCCCAGCACAGCTTTATGCTTGTTAGAGGAATTGAGGGAGTCCAAGCCTCAGCTGTCTGAGGCACTCCAGTCATTTACAACTTTCTGCGAGGGCTTGAACTTAATGAAGAAGCCATTAAGATATCACAAAACAAGCCATCCCAGCTGTGCCTTTCTGACCAACAGAATCCTTGAGCCTGTAAATTAGAAATTAAGAATGCTTTTAGGTTGCCAACTTTGGGACAGTTTGTTTCATAGCAATAATCAGAATTGCTGGAATGCCTCTAGTGAATAGAAAAACCTGTAAACATGGAAACAGGGAGACAGAAGATTTGAAAATAAATGGAAGTAACAGAGACTTAAGCAATAGTATATGTTCTAAGGGTGTGTGTGTGTGTGTGTGTATGTGATGTATTTGACATAGGCTGATGGTAAGCAAAACCTCTGGACTATATGTTTAGTATCATACTTAAAGACCAAAGTGGTACGTTCTCCAGCTCTGATGAAGCTGCAAAAGTCTGATTCTCTTTTTTTTTTTTTTTTTTTTTTTTCGAGACAGGGTTTCTCTGTGTAGTTTTGCGCCTTTCCTGAACTCACTTGGTAGCCAGGCTGGCCTCGAACTCACAGAGATCCGCCTGCCTCTGCCTTCCGAGTGCTGGGAATAAAGGCGTGCGCCACCACCGCCCGGCTAAGTCACTGATTCTCAGGTTGTACATTATCAGCCAGAAATGTGATATTCCTTCTCCGAGACTGTATAGCAACTGGAAGGAAATTCCTGAGCCCAGAAACAACTCTTCTGCTACCAGCTCCGACCCAGATAATTCCCAACAGTTGCTCCTGAATGCTCTTCCTGACTTCATTCCTTCTGTGTAACCCTTATTTATAATTTCATGAAAGCAAGAAAAATGACAAGAAATGGGAATAAAATATATAGCAGTTCTTAACTCTGTTTCTAAGGAAAAAGGCTTGAGAGAGGAAATATAAAATTTAAAAACTTATAGCATGCTCATCTTTTTCACAATATACATGGATTTTTAGCAGTCGATAGTGTATTTTCACATATCTTTAAAAATATAACCTTAACCATACTTTTAATATAGTCATTTTAGGGTAAAGAGGTTCAGGGAAGAGCTGTGCCTGTACCAGTCTACACAGCTAGGCTAGACTCAAACACAGACATGTTCCTTGTTCTAGGCTTGATGGTAAAGTATTTCATATTAAGTTTCTCCTTTTATGTATTTATCATATAATATTCTTATGTTCATGTCTTGTTTATAAAAATGCAATTTTGATGCTGTGATGAAATGTGTCCCACGTTTTCACTGGAACTTACTGCCTCGCCAATTCAGAGAGCACATATATTTCAATCCTTCTGCCAGGTCTACAGTAAGAATTCTGAACAGAAAATGGAGCCAAATGCTACAATGCTGTGCATTCTGGTGAAGGCGAAAGCAAGAATGAACTCAAAGTTGTGGACAAAGCAGATGTGGACAGACTGTTGCTGCAGAGAAAGCTGAGTTGTTAGAGATTAGCTAAGTGAAGTGAATTAGTCTGCAATAGGGCAGGGGGAATGATGCCTTGTGGACAAGCTCCAGCCATCTAAGGTTCATAAGGTGTAGACACACAAAAGAATTCAAAGGAATTTCCCTCCAAGTTAGAGTACCTAAAACGGTAAGAAACCAGCGAACCTTGGTGCAAACAGGACCACTTAGAAAACCGCTTTCCCCAATTTGTCTAGGCAGGCACTCAGTGCATACGGAACCCCAGACTATTCCACTTTGAGACTCCGACACCAGCCATGGAACATCAGGGTTTGAAGTGTCCCTGAGAGGCTTAGGTCTTCCACTGGTCTTACCTTTTCTTGCTGCCTTCCTAGTCCTCCATTTGGAAACGGAATCTTTATTCTGTGCCACTGTATATTGGCAGTATGCAGATTGTTATTTTGTTTTTCATTTTGTTTTGCAGCGCTTCATTACTAAGTTTTCTTTGACTCTCAGAAATGTTTTAAATAGTGTTAGAAATGTAAGAGTCCTGGGACTTGTGCACTTGAATGCGTGAAATGATCATAAGCCGATGTGGCTACAGAAGGGATGTCACTGACTCACGTGTTTTAACACTTGGTCCTCGGCTGATGACAGCATTTAAAGAGGTTACGGATCCTTGAAGAGATGGAGTTCTGTTTGACTAAGGTCCCTGGAGGCAGGCTTTCTATCTTACAGCCTGGCACCAGTCTGAGTTTTCCTGCCTGCCTCCCAAGTGTCTGATAACATGGCATAATGAGCCTGCTGCTTCATTCAGTACGGGCTACTTCGACCATCACATCTTCCCATCCTGATCAACTGTCTCTTCAACCACGAGGCAATGGTTGAATCCTTCCTCCCTTCAGTCGCCTCTGGCAGGTATTTAGTTATTGCGGCGGGAGAAGTAACAAAGGGGCCAATGCCCCCAATCAGTTCTCTACGTGGCTGTCCACGTTTCATTGGACTTATTCATGAAAAATCAATACCTTTCTTCAGGTCTTCATTGCTGAAGGCTCTGGTGACAGACAGACAGACAGACACACACACACACACACACACACACACACTTGATTTGTTATTCTCTCTTGTTAATGTAGAGACACTAAAAAAGAAAGCTCACAGTAGAGTGTTTGGACACTCTAGCGACTCAGCCTCAACTGTATTTGGAACTTCTCTCTTCTGCCTTCTCTTTACCTTTTTTCTTTTCTCTTTCTCCCTCTTTAGTTTTTCTATGAAGTTTGTCTCTCTAGCTGAAGACTTCTGCCATTAGCAACTCAATTGTTTGCTTACCAAAAGTCCATTAACCCAGGAAAACTAAACTCACATCACAGAGAGAGACACTAATCTTCAAACACCACACCCAGGGTGCAGAGAACCTTTGACCCAGGCCATTTTCTCTTCCTTGAGTCCCATGCATATCTTATAAGAATCATTTAATCCTTCTCTCACAGGAAGACATGACTTAAGCCTCAAAAATGAAGCAATGCATTGAATTTTCTATTCTGTAAAGCTCCTGAGTACACATTTACTTTTATGACGTTGTCTGCATCCCATGGCCTGGTTCAGTCTGGACCCTTCCAGATGCCTCTAGCTACACTCTTCCCTCATATTTACAAGAAGACCCTTCTGCTCAACTGTACCTTGGAGCGAGCATGTCATCACGTTCATGTACAAACCTGTCCTCATCTTCTCTGCAATAAAGTGAAAGGAAAAAACACACACATACATGAGGGGGATCAGGAGGTGGGGAAGCAGTGGGAATCTATAATAGTGATTAAGTGATCCTGTAAGATTCTATAAACTTAGTAAACACACTTTTTAATGATTGCTGCCGGCCAATAACTGAGAAATAGCCAAGCTATACAATCTCACACAGAAGCCCACAAGATGTAACTTCACATACAATAATACAGTCTTGACAGAATGAAAAAAAAAGAAATATGCATTACTAGTAACCCACTAAGTTTCAAACAAACTATATAAAAATAGAGAGAGAAATGTTTATTTAGTACATCATATGTGTCAGTTGCATAAAGTATCATTGCCATCAAAAAGGGATAAATCTTGAACATCAATCAAACTATCTCATCTAAAAATGGAAAATGGATGGACTATGACAGTATGTCTGGAGCGAGGCTAACTTCTTATCTTCATAATGGGAAATATGCCAAAGTCACCTACGCTTTTAAAGGACCAAAACATATTATCTAAAAAAGACATAAATGCAGAAATCATTCAGTAAGCTGAGACTTGGGTGGGGAGGATTGAACAAGGTCACTGTCGGGTGATGGCGTTTTAGGAGCTGGCTATATCGAAGACGGTCACTCTCATTCCCCCTCATTCTTCTTTCTTGCTGTTATCAACATGGGTCATGAGACCCTCATGTGAGAGGTACCCTGCATTATCCCAGAGAAAAAGAGTGCCCTGTTTCTGAAGACAGAATGTGAGGAGTATAGCAAGCAGATTTTTGTTTCTCTCAATTTTTATTTTGAAATCACTACATCATACTCTTTTGTCCTATCAAATCTGTCTATTCCTATCCACGCTCCCTCTCTCCTGTTATATGGTATCACATTTTTCTTGTTGCACTGGCTAATTTTCTATGAACTTGACACAAGCTAGAGTTATCTGGAAGGAGGAAACCTCAGTTGCGAAAATGAGGCCCTCTGGAAACGGAAGACAGTTGTTTGGCTCAAACTGTTTGGGGGGCACCCAGAGTGGGGATGGGGATCTGTCCCTGGTCTATGGGCAGGCTTCTGGGAATCCAGTGCCTGTGGTGTGATGCCTTGCACAGCCTTGGTGCAGTGGGAAGGGGCTTGGACCTGCCTAGGCTCAGTGAGCTGGGCTCTGCTGACTTCCCATGGGAGACTTCGATTTGGGGGATATGGGGATGCCGGGTGGCTTGGGAAAGAGGACTGGGAGGTGGGAGGAGGGAGGAGGGGGGATCTGTGGATGGTATGTGGAATGAGTAGAAAATTTCTTAATAAAGAAAAATGAAAAAAGAAAAAAAGACCCAGCTGTAAGTGAGGCATTTTCTTAGTCATTGATGGGGGTGGGGCCAGCCCTGGGAGTGAGTCTGGGTTCTCTAAGAAAGCAGGCTGAGCAAGCCATGGAGAGCAAGCTAGTAAGCAGCACCCCTTCATGTCCTCTGCAGCAGCTCCGGTCTCCAGGTTCTTGCTCTGTTTGAGTTCCTGTCCTGACTGCCTTTGATGATCAACTGTGAGAGAAATAAACCCTTTCCTCTCCTAGGTTATTTTTGGGTCATGGTGTTTCATCACAGGGATAGTAAAGCTAACTAAGACACTTAACGATTCTCACTGTCTCATGGAAAATTTTAATTTGCTTTCCTTTTGACCTTGCTCTGACTTTTCTTCATAGAGAACTTAGCCGTGAACCTCAGACGTTGTACTGGGAGTATTTACTTGACAAAAGCAGCGTCAGGAAGTATTCAGTATGGCTGACAGTGGTGTGCTAGGAGTGTCGGTGGGAACATGAAGTGACTGACACATTATGGTCCTTGTAGCAGGGATGGATGAGTGCTGGGACTCAGCGTGCTTTCCCTGTCTCTCTTTTATTCCGCTGGGGATGCCAGCCCATAGGATGGTGCCACCTACATTCAGGGTGGGTCGCGTCTCTCCTCAGTTACACTTCCTTAGAAACTCCCTCAAAGGCACACCCAGTGGTGTGTCTTGTAGGTGACTGCAAATTCAGTCAGGTTGACAGTGAAGAGCAAACATCACGGAGGAGAAAGGAAATCATCTCTACTACACAAGTATTAGAGCATGGTGTGTATTTTTACTTATTAAAGAAAAGACTATGAGAAGATGTGATGTAGTGTATAATAGTCAGTAATGTTGCACTCAGTTCTTTTTCTTTCTTTTTTATATTTTTAGGCAAGGTATGAAATGTAGCCTAGAGTGGCCCTGTGTGGTACTTATTATGCAACAATCTCCATGCTTTGGCCTCCTGAGTGCTGTTATCCCAAACACATGCACCATGCTCAACTGTTACAATAACTTAGGAAGGGAAAATAAAATAACTAGCATGGCTGTAGTTCCATCTACATGAGGCAATATGATGTGGTGGACATGTAAGGCTCATACAATCTCTGATGCCTGGGTTTCAGTACGTCTCCCTAACTATCAGTTGGGTTTGTCGTATGACTTCTCTGATTTTCAGTTTCCTGTTGGATCAAACAGGAATGGTGTCTGAGAGTTTTCATTGCTGTAAAGAGACACCATGACTGCAGCAACTCTTATAAAGGAAAACCTTTAACTGAGGTGCTGGCTTACAGTTTCAGAGGTTTAGTCCACGGCAGGGAGCATGGTGGCATGCAGGCAGACATGGTGCTGGAGAAGGAGCTGTCACATGTCAATATGTAGGCATCAGGAAGCAGACTGTGACACTGGCCAGTATCTTGATCATAGGAGACCCCAAAAGCCCAAACCCACAGTGACACACTTCCTCCAACAAGACCAGACTTACTTTAACAAGGCTGCACCTCCTAATAGTGTCACTCCCTATGAGATTAAGGGGGCCAACTACATTCAAACTTGCACCAGTGGGTAGCATCTACCACATACCGTAGTAGGGAAGCAATGATGTAATAGCTAAAACATCCAGCGTGGTGTTTAGTCTATTGTTCCATGCTTTAAATATATAACATGAATAAGTTAGGGTATGACTGGGCCTATAATTCAAATTTTTAGTCTCTTCCTGGAATTAACTTCCTGAAGATAATACTGCCTCCAGTAAGCCACATGATATCAGTATTCCAAATTATTTCTCTAAATGTTGCAGCTGTTTTGCTTTATGACCATTGACTGGAATACTCAATATCATAATAACAGTTTTTAAATCAGGTTTTGTAAACCTCGAAACACTTCCTATAGTAACAATGAAATCCTCCCAGTTTTAATATTTACTGTGGAACACTATAGATCTCAAAACAACACAGGACCAGGTGTTCTATGGCGATTTTTTTGGCGTTATCTACATGGCTTTCGGTTAAGAAAAATAGGATTGGGATAGCATTTTGCTTTAGGGAGTCTCCTGCATGAATGAATAATTCAGTAAACATTAGCTAGTGGATAGAAGGAACAATGGGTAAGAAAGATGAAAGGAAGAATCCAAAGTAGCAAGTGTGAATAATTTGTGGAACTAAAGAGCAAGGGCTAAAATAGAAAGCTGATCAAAGGCTACAGAGTCCCCACAGTAAAGGAAAGATCCAGAAGCCAAATGCTATAGAACTCCCAGCTTGGTAGGTGGTTAGTATTGCATACTCTGCACCTTGCCAAAATCAACTTTTTTTTTTTTTAAGAAAGCCTATTTGTTTCTGTCTACACTCTATGGGATACGGTGCCAACTCGGCCCATCTCCAGACAACTAAATGAAAAGGGGAAAATATTTAACTTTACACTCAAAATATATGTCACAAAGCTACTGAATTCAAATCTAAGGACTACTTGAGATAAATGAACGTGCACAGATCTACATCATAACCTGGAGATTTAATGCATGCTTGTTTGATCTCACTCATTGCTACTTTTCTGTCTCCTTCCTTCCTGAACTTTTAGGTGAGACTTTAGAACTTCTTCAGGCCATGGCAAGTTCTCGGTTGAAATGTTTAATGCACGTGGCATGAAACATGTTCACAATCCATGAGATTATTGACATTCACATTAGCTCACAAACTCCCTCTTAGAAATTCTATTGGGAGTTGTTTTTAACTGTTAAGGCCGAGGAAGGTTATCTTGGTCCTATGTCTGAACATGTCTAAACAGCCATGGATGGTCTTGTTTGCCTTCATACTGAAATACATACTAGAAGATCAAAACCAGCCCCAAATTTCTTTTTTCTAGTAAACTAAAGAACGGCAGTTGTTAAAGAAAATTTTCAAAAACTGTTTCTGCCAGATCAGATTGATAGAGGTAACTTCATTTAAGCAGATCAAAGAGGGAAGCTCTATATTGGAAAGATCTCCCTTTCAACTTTTTTTTTTTGGGTGAATTTGCTACTTCTGATGCTGCCAGGAATGCTACACATACTTTTTTGTTTATTTTTTTTCTGACTTTAATTAAAATTCTTATCTGGAATTTAACATAATTGGAAAGAGTTCTGCAACAAAATCAGGACTATTTATTTCCCTTGTTTTACAGAGGTTGTGAGCCCTAACTTGGAGAGGGAAAAAGAAGGCCAGAGAGAAAAGGGGGGAGAATGGGAAGGGAGGAAGGGAGGCAAGGGAGAAGGAGGGAGAGGGATAGAGATAGATAGATCGATAGATAGATAGATAGATCGATAGATAGATAGATAGATAGATAGGTTATATATGTATAAATAGAGATATATGTATATATCTATATCCATATATCTAGATAGAGATATATGTAGAGAGACAGACAGAAAGACAGACACAGAGAGAATATCTTTGGATTCCTGATTCTCTCATTTTCAGCGTGTTTGGTTGGTTGGTTGGTTTGGAGACAGTGTCTTACTGTGTAGCCCTGGCTCATCTAGAACTAACTAGGCAAGTCACAGTCGCCCTGAACTCAGCATTTCCTCCCCTCAGCCTCCCGGGCACCACTAGCTGAGACAACAGATGAGAGCCACCGCACCCGGCAGCCCTGCCCCTGTTTTACAAGCATGACCATTTTCTTGCTTAGCTTCTCCACTGCTTTGGCCCCTGGGAAACGAGGAGGCTGTGGAGACAAATGAGAGAGCAGAAGAGACCTGATGTGACGCAGCCGCTCAGAACTCAAGGGCTAAGGGGGAGGCGTACAAGCAGTAAATCTTTCCAAAAATCGGGCTTTAGGAAAGACAAGTAGAAGTTTCTCCAGGACCTATGAGGCCCAAATGACTCAGGACTACCTGTAAGTAGCATGAAGCAGGGTAGAAATCAAGGAAAATGAAAGGGGCACGGACAGGGAACAGAACTCTGCACCTCAGAATCTGGGTGATATCTCTTGCTAGCTGTGCATTAAGAATGCCAGCATTGGCCTTCTCCTGTGATCAGATTGGTGACTACCCTAGTTGTCATCATAGAGCCTTCATCCAGTAACTGATGGAAGCAGATGCAGAGACCCACAGCCAAGCACTGGGCAGAACTCTGGAAGTCCAATAGAAGAGAAGGAAGGGAGATTATATAAGCAATGACTGGGAAACCCACAGAGACAGCTGATCTGAACTCATGGGAGCTTATGGACTCTAGATCGACAGCTAGGGAGCCTGCATGGGACAATGTAGGCCCTCTGCATTTGGGTGACAGTTGTGTAGCTTAGTCTGTTTGTGGGGCCCCTAGCAGTAGGACCAGGATCTGTCCCCGGTGGTAGGATGCTTTCCTCAGCCTTGATGCAGCGGGGAGGAGCTTGGTCCTGCCTCAACTTGGTCCTGCCATGTTTTGTTGACTCCCATGGGAGGCCTTATCCTTTCTGAGGAGTGGATGGGGGTGGTGGTAGAAAGGAGGTGGAGAGAAGGGACAGGAGGAGAGGAGGGAGGGAAAACTGTGGTTGGTACATAAAATAAATTTTTAAAAATTTGCTAAAAAAAAAAAAAAAAGAATGCCAGCATAGTTGTTACCTGTGCTTAGCGTCTGGACTGGGTGTGTCCACATTCCTGGTCCCTTAGCTAGAGAACTGCAAATAAGAGCTCACTCTGGTGTGCAAAGAAACAAGACAAACTCCTCTGCACCTTGGTCAGAGAAACTGTGTTCAGTGGGCCGCAGTCCCGGACAGTCAAAGTGCTGAAAATAATAGGTGACAGTGAGTCCTCAGTTGTCAGTGAGACCCCACCCCACCCCTGACCCCTATCCCAAGGCTTGGGAGAAACATGAAGAGAGAGCAGAAAGCCTGGGTTAGCAGAAGAGAGACAGATGTGCTATGAGTGCTGAATATGAACATAACGTGGAAATTACATTCAGGACTTCACCATAGATGAGTTACCTGTAAAGATCAAACCATTGAAAATCTCACAAGGATGAGAAGAGAGTGGATAAATTTAGCCTTAAAATGGTGTTCCAGGGGAGGCTTTTCTTTGTAAGGACATCCCCCCTTCTGTTGTTCAGTCCTTCAAACAAGTAAAGACGTTGTCTTCAGTCTAAATAGCAAATGCCATGTTCTTGACCTTTTGACCTTTCTGATTTACTGGGCATCTACTTCTAAATATGCCAGTTGCATAGACAAGAAACAGTGAAATGCAGAGACAGGGTGTTTGTTGAATGTGATTGCAGTGTAAAGAGGAGCACACACACAAAGGAGTCCCGTGAATAACCCTATCCACAGAGTGCCACAGCATGAGATTTAGTTTAGATGGAGGGCAAGAGGGATGCTAAATCAAGCGGTCCTGGTCCAGGTGTTATCCTCACTGGTCCATCATTGTCTTGGCTCAAGTATGTCCCACAAGATGATCTGATAGGTTGTCTGGAGTGTGTGGAATCTCTTCATGGGAGGTATTTTCTTTCTTTGACTAGAATCAATGTGCAGCCTACCCTTTTCCTCAGTATAGGATTCCTGGGAGATTTTAAATCTATGTGGTCCATTATTGCATTAATCAAATCACCAAAGGGAAAGACACAAACTGTCTTATTAGATTATTATCTCCCCTGAAAGAGTGGTCCTGAGATTGCAATGGCTTATGTTTATCAAGTGAAATCAGTCATACTTGGTGAATTAAAGCCACAAAAAAAAAAATCAATCTGTTAACTTCTGATATTTGGAAAAACACAGGCTCACTTATTTTTGTTTCTGGCATAGCTTGCTCATAACATGGGAGATTAAATAATAGTTGAAAAGTCTTTAATGCAGCAAAACATTTCCAAAGTTTTGTAAATGCAATTTCTTACTCTCTAGGACAGAGCTGTACTAATTAGTCCCCCAAGAGAAGGATTTATATGTCAGAATGAAGATTTGTCAACATATGGCTGGCAATAGTTTCTGAACCTTTTGGCCTGTCTTCCTTTCCCATAAAGAAAATCCGATGGGAATTGCAATCACTACGTTACTTTGTGAAAGCAGTGAATAATAGGGAGAATGCATTCTGGGAGTAAACATATCAACAAGGCTGTCTAGCAGATAAAAGGCATACTTTACTCTTCAGCCATCATAGGGTCCTAGCCAACTTCCCTGAACAAAAGACAGTGGTAGAGTGCTCCAGCCCTCTAGGTTCTGAACAGAGAAGGTTGAGAGCCAGTTAAGGGAGAAACCCAACTTCCCTCTCACCTGAGCTCCAAACACCATGACCTGTCACGCTGTTATTCAGCACATCTGTTTCATATCACACAGTGTGAATTATGTATGCTCTGTAGAATAGGACACATGTCAACTAAGCCTGCTTCCTTGTGCTACAGATGTCCACTTTAAAGTAGAAATCTCCTTCGTTGGGGCCTCCAACTCTGCTTTCAGACTCCAGCCCTCCAATGTGGTCAGCCTTTTAATGACCCCTTTGCCTGAAAAGAACAGTCTGTCTCCAGAACTCTCTCACACTGCATCTACTCTCACTCCTCTGAAATGTAATAGCCAGTGAGAGCCAACAGAAGTGAAGCCTCACGGCTCCCAAGAAATTGTCTATAGAAGAGTGGATGTCTCTGTAGACATAGGACTGGATGCCCATGATCTAAGAGCAAGACAAGCCTATTGTACTCAAGTTCTTCTTGCCTTTCCTATGTAGCCTCCCTTTGCCCTGAGCACGAGACCTGCATGCTCTGGAGTGAGTGTCTTCAGGAAAGAGGAAAGGAGTGTGATTTCTCTAGATGTTTGTGGTGATATTGTGTTCCCCAGAATATTGTGCACCCTAATAAACTTTTCTGGCATCAGAGAACAGAACAGCCATAATATTAAACATAGCGGTCACACAGTGGTAGCACATGCCTTCAATCCTAGCCTTCTGGAGGCAGAGATCCATCTGGATCTCTGTGAGTTTAAAGCCACACTGGAAACAGCCAGGCATGGTGACTCACGCCTTTAATCCCAGGAAGTGAGCCTTTAATTCCAGGAAGTGATGGCAGGAGGCAGAAAGGTATATAAGGCATGAGGAACAGGAACTAGAACTGGTTAAGTTTTTAGGCTTTTGAGCAGCAGTTCAGCTGAGATTCATTCTGGATGAGGGCACAAAAGCTTCCAGTCTGAGGCAACAGGATCAGCTGAGCAGTTGGCAAGGTGAGGTGGCTGTGGCTTGTTCTGCTTCTCTGATCTTCCAGCATTCACCTCAATACCTGGCTCTAGGTTTGTTTTTATTAATAAGACCTTTTAAGATTCGTGCTACAGATGTTATTGCTTGCATTCAGTGGTAGCTGTTCTGGTTTCTGTGACTCACTTTGTGGGAGAGTAATTCTGGTTTCTGCAAGTCTTTTGGGGGTAGAAATTAAGCCAGCAGACAGGAGAACAACAACAATAAAAAGTTAGAAGTATTTTGCTCTCAGGACATCTAATGTCTTCCTGGTACAGTATCCAGCATGGCAGAAAACCATCCTCTGGGGTGTCCTGTTCTACTCAACCATCATTGAAATTGGGAGCACTAATCCCACCCACACATACCTCCCTGGTGTCTCGTTTCCCTGGACAGTACTTGGGGCAGCTTTGCCAACTTTTTCTTTTACTTAAAAACTGCTAGCTGTAGCCTTCCATGTGCGGGAGATGTTAATGAGCATTTTAGACTACTTCAAACAGTAATTTGTCTTTGTGATGGTTAATCTAAGTTGTCAACTTGACTGGATCTGATATTAGCTATGAGATTAAACTTGTGCAAATTTATAAGGAATTATATAGATTTGCTTAATCTCTGTCCCTGCTGTGAAGAATTTTCTCAATTACGGTAACTGAAGTGGGAAAATCCAGCCTGAATGTAGGTGGCACCTTTCTTCGTCAGCCCAGTTATAAGGAGGACTTTAGTAAAAGCTTTCACTTTTTTCCTGCTTGCCTTCATTTCTTATTGGCAAATCCATCTACCCTGTTGGGGAGTTCCTCTAGAGTGTTGTTGCTACTGCCATCTTGCTGACGTTAGAATCTGACACTTTGGGCTTTTCTACATGGATTGAAGACCAAGAATCTTCTGGCATTCAGCACCTGATTGGTACTGCTAAAGCGTCCAGCCTTGTGAACTGAGAACCTGTCTGTTCTCAGCCTCTTGTGTTTGAAGACAGCCATTGTTTAAGGACCCAGACTTTGACTTGTAAGCCCTCTTTTTAATCTACATCCATTCTGTCCCTTCTGGTCCTTGCAGAATCTTTCCTAGAACAGCTTCCTTAGGGTTACTTTGTATGTTTCTGTTCAAATGCCTTGTATTGCTTTTTAAGTGTAATTCTCTCTCTCTCTCTCTCTCTCTCTCTCTCTCTCTCTCTCTCTCTCTCTCAGGTTTTTCGAGACAGGGTTTCTCTGTGTAGTTTTGTGCCTTTTCTGGAACTCACTTGATAGACCAGGCTGGCCTCGAAATCACAGAGATCCGCCTGCCTCTGCCTCCTGAGTGCTGGGATTAAAGGCACATGTGTTATTCTCTCTACCTAACTTTGTTTCCAGCTCCTTATTTACTGTCCTCTGATTAGGAACTCTGCATATTCTCAGGGGCTCTGTAAAATACATTGCACAGAAACAGCCTTGAGACAGGAGAGAGGGGCTTGGACCTGACTCAATGGAATGTACCAGGCTTTGCTGACTCCCTATGGGAGGCCTTATCTTTTCAGAGAAGGGGATGGAGAGTGGGTTGGGAAGGGAAGGATGGGGAATTGGGAGGAGCTATGAGAGGGGGATCTGTGGTTGGTGTTTAAAATGAATAAAAAAAAATCTTAATAAAGAAAAAATACATTGCATGAGAATGTATAAGTTATTGTGCTTTTATTTAAAGTGATCTAAAGAATGCCCCCATTTTGTCTAGAGAAGAAATTCTAAATTCCACAGCACTTTTGCATGTATGTGCCTTTAACAGTGGCATGGCACTCCCAACAGTTCATTGACATCTATGCTTCGCAAAGAAAATATTTGGGGGCATGGCTTAATCAACAAATTGAGAAAGGGGTTAAACTTTTGACCTTATTTAATTTTGTCCTAGGAAGAATTCAAATAATTGCATTTATCCATCTTCAGCTGTCGTTTTTTGTGTAAATGCTTGTGTGCTAAAAGATGAGTAGATTTTACCTGGTAGGGATGGTGCATCTTTGGAATTCCAGCAGTCATGACGGTGAAGGAGGTGGATTTGGATTTTAAGGTCAGAGACAATGGAGACTCCTTTGATGACATAAATCACAGTTAGCTTTGAACATCAAGATAAGGATCTGAGAATAATGGGTAATAAAAAGTAATAGGTAAGCAAGGAGAAGCTCCTGCAGAGGCTAGCTGAAGTAGTACGGGACTTTGAACATGTTGTTCCAAAATGTGACACCTGGCCACTGGAGAAAACAGCAGAAGCAGGAAGCTTCCTCACCCCTCCTCATTCTTCTATTCTTGAAGCAGGTCAGAAAAACTTAGAAGGATTAACTGAGCAAATCATAAGGCCCCATCAGAGAGGTTCCCGTTCGAGCTCCTGGACGTGGAACAAGCTTGCTTCCGAAGCCCAGGAACGTGGATGGAAGCAGAGAGGCTTTGTGAAGTCCCTCTCCTCAGATTAGGAGCGGTAGACCATAATTTTCCACACAGTCGGCATCTTCAAAAACTATCCATGTCTCCCTCACACCACGCAACAAAAACACAGAGGTAAATCAGTTTCGCTGGGCCTTCACTTCTGAAGTCTCTTCTGTAATGTAGAACTTACTTTTAGAAGGGTATTTTAGGCTTTTTTTTCTCTTGTAACTCACTTCTTTTTAAATGGTCTCAGTCTTAAACCTGAAGTATAAAATACAAAGGAGAGCTATTTTTTTCCTTGATAGCTTCTGGCACCCGGGAAGGGCTGACTAACATCCTCTCCCTGCTCCTAAGCTTATAGAGGAAGTTCCGGAACACATGACCAAGCAGATGAGCCGGAAGACTTCTCAGCGGGGCCAGCTTTCCTGCATCTGCCTGTTGTGTAACTGGAGAGAGAAAGGCGGTACAAATCTCTTTGTCCCTCCTCTTCCATATTCAGCAAGGGCGGGGCATTTGCTTGGATTGTGGCTCTGGTTGGGGATTATTCATTAGTTACCAATCCCACAAACAGTTACTACTTTGTGATCTGTCCAGTTATATGTCTGGAGAACTTGACTACCGCTCCCCCGAAGTTTTAAAAAGGCACCTCTTTGCAGATTTTGAAGGACAGGGCAGGGGGTTCTTTATTTCTTGATGAAGGCTCCTGAATGAAAGAAAAATCATATTAAGTAAATTTCACCCAAGTGTTACAGCTGTAACCTCAGAGCATCAGGTACAGATAGCAGATGCTTAAAGAATGAAATCAGTTGAGCCCAACCAAGCAGAAACCTTTTATGGCCATGGCACCACAGAATATAAGACCTTAGGTCAATGATTTCTAATCTTCGCCTCACAGCACACAGGAAAGCACATTGAGATGGGGAAGTTGTGGAAATATATATTCACACATGGCTAGGAAGAAGAGGTCAATGACTCAAGGCCTATGATTAAGCTGGCCAGCCCCAAATATGCAATTTTGTCTTACATAGCACAATTATTTCTGGGAAAAGTTTGTTCAGCTTTCTTTATAGCTGAGATGACTTTGGTGAGACTAGTCCTTATCTGGGATATACAAATAGAAACAATATGTGATGCTTAGGAATGAAAACAGTGAAAAAAATTGGTGTTAAAATCTTCAGTGAGAAGGACCTTGATGGAAAAATTATCTCCTGATCAAAAACACCTGCTGACCATGAAGGTGAACTTCCATGTGTTACACAGACTGTAAGTAAACTACTAGTGCTATACCACTGGGAGGTTCTTACAACTTCTAGAAATGTCTTAACTAAAATGCACCTCAAGGGCTGGGATGGTTGATACTCATCTCTTCCATAGCCCATCCCCAGCAAATGGCATGGCCCAGGTGGAAAAGCGTTCTGATCCCCCAGGTAACATGTTATATATATGAATATTGGAGCAGTAAGGGAAGAGCTGCATGACTGAATGGCACCAGCTCATGACGGGAACATAGTTTGGGAGAGAGACAAGAGCTAACATTTGTTAATAGTCTGCTGTTCAAACCTGGGGACTTATTCTTAGTGCCATCCTCAGAATCTTTGTGTACATTTAATTTAAATGTATGCAAAATAAAAAAGTTAATTGGATTTATTTATTGTGTATGTGTATGTGTTAGTAGGAGCCTGTACATGCCCAGGTGCACCTGTAGAGGGGTCAGAGAATAACTTGTAGGTGTTGGCTTATTGGCAGTGTTGAACTTAATCATATAGAAATGTGGTGATGATCAAATTAATAGGTTTTGTTTTGTATTTTCTCAATTGCAAATCTATATTCATAATATAGATGAACATTACATTCACCCACCACATATTATGGATATCCATATCACCCCGTAACTCAGTAGCTGTGATGAAGCAGTGAGTCCAGAGTTTTTTCTGGGCCCTGGGAACAGGAAGATGGATAAAACTCATTTTGGTTTGAAGAAATGCTTAGTTAAGTGGTAGATTCAGACATAGAAACAAAGATTGGCCATACAGTATGATTCATGTGATAGACAACAGCACTCAGACATGATAAATAACGTTCACGGGTTTTGATGGAAGCAGAGATGAGAAAGCTGAGTTTTCTACCAAGTATTATTGAACAGTGTAATAATATACTAGCAATGGCTTCATTGTCCTTCTTCTTTAGCATTTTATTTATCTACCGTGTGTATGTATGCACCATGATGGGGTGTGCATGTTCTCTGATATCTACAAGGTACATGGAGATATCAGAAAACAGCTTAGGAGGCCATTTTCTCCATTGACCAGAGGCCATCTGGGGTTTGAACTCTGGTCTTTAAGCTTGGTGTAAGAGCCTTTACCTTGATTGAACTTGCTGGCCCTAGTTGTGTTATTAAGCAACGATGCAAAATTTGCTATAACAGATTAAGTCGTTAATTGGGTTATTGTAGAAAAAGGGAGTTTGAGAGCTGTTTTTGGCATCTGCTTGTAGGACAGCACCTAAGGGTGAATGAAAAGCTGAATACTCTCAAAGTTCCCAAGAGATTTGACCCAATTCTAAGTTCCTCATCAATGGACAGATCTATGTCTGAGACAGGATGTTGTGGCAATAAACTGAATGGATATATGTGATATAAAAAATAAATGACTATACAGACGTTGATGTTCCATGTCTCAATCCATATAGTGCTGCCATAACAAGATACCTGACACTGAGAAATTGATAAAGATCAGAAACTATTCTCTCACAGTTCATGAAGGTATAAGTCCAAGCTGGACTTAGCATGTGGAAAGAATCTCCTTGATGTTTTGCTCCTCAGAAAAGGAGGAAGAAGAGAAAGAGAGGGAGAGAGAGAATGAGAAAGAGAAAATGAATTCAGTTTTTATAATGAATTTACTACTCCTATAACAAAACCTCCTTTTCTCAGTACTTAACTCTGTCTTTCTGCAACATATTGACCCATCTGTGAGGGCAGAGTTTCTTGGCTTAATCACTTTTCAAAAGTTCTGCTCTGAATAGTGAACTAAGGATTATGTCTCTTTTGAAATCATGGAGCCCTTGGTTAATGATAGATAACATTTGAATGAGATGTCTCTGCGTCTGATATATGAGAAGGAACACTATCACAAATATGGAGCCTACTTGGGATCCTTGCAAAATTGGAGTTTGAGTGCAATAACTTTTGAACACACACAAACACACACACACACACACACACACACACACACACACACACACACACATTGCTGGCTGGTTAGAGGTCGTAGTCTGCCATGGCCTGGCAGCTTATCTCAATAGCTGGCCACATGGAGCTCTCTCTCTTCAGCAAAGCTTCCTGCTCTCTACCTGCCCTTATCTGGAGACTGTCCCTGGGCCTGGAGGACTGACCTTATCTAAAAGCTGTCTCTAAACCAGATACCTGATTCATCTTTAACTTGACCCTTGCCACAGATCCCCATTAAGAAGACATGTGCTAGGAGCTCTGCTATAGGACCCTACTGCCACACAGTAAGCTTTGTGATAGGAACGTGATACTTAATGCAAATTAGCGTTTTTCCCCAGGCTTCCCAATCCTATATATTTCTTATACTCTGGATAAAGTTGAGCTGACTCACCAAAGCATGTTTCCTGGAGGTCTCCCTCCATCTGTGCTCATGGGTCACGGACAAAGCTTTCTGTGGCCCCTTCTGCCTCTTTGGCCTCTAGGCTCGTTGGCCAACAGGCTTAGAGGGGAAAGAGGACCCCCACAACACATCCCTCTCCCCAGAAGCTGATCTGAGAAACCAACAGCAACACACATTAGACCATCAGGGAAGGTGATGATGACCTGGCTGCACCCACAGTGCATTTACCTTCATTCCCGGGCTACACTCAACTCTAGAACTCATGCAGGAGAAGGAGTTACTGAAGAAATGCAGCACAGATACTTTTTAAACAAATTGTGGTTTGAGAGTACATAGGTGCATTATACAAAAACATAGCGAATATGGAAAAATGAATAAAAGAAAAAATCCTAAGGTGCCAATTTATATGGGAGGAATATGTGCATGTGCACATGGGTGTGCATGGGCTTGAGTATAATGATATTTTATTTGGCTAAACTGTGATTTAATTTGTATGTTAATAAATAAAGTTGCCTGGGGGTCAGAGCTAATAACAAGCCATAGCAGAAGCCGGGCGATGGTGGCTCACACCTTTAATCCCGATCACATTACAGGCAGATCTCTGTGTGTTCAAGGATACAGCCAGCATGGAGACACACGCCTTTAATCTCATTACCAACCATTGAGACCTAGAGGTCTGTATAGACAGGCAGTGACGAGGAGGCCATGTGGTTGGGTTTATAACCAATAAGAAGGCAGAACAGAAAGTCAATAAAAAGACACACACACAGGAAGTAGGCCTCTTTCCCAGGGGAAGGACAGCAGCGGCAGCAAAAGGTAAGAAAGGGTTTTTAGTATCAGCTCTTAGCTACTGCTCTGACCTCTTGGGCTTTTAACTCTGCATTTGGCTCTGTTTTTTTTTATTTTAATTTTGTTTTTTTTTTTTTTTTTTACATCAAAAAGTCACAAATTTATTGTTTTTTTTTTTTTTTTTTTTTTTTTTTTTTTTTTTTTTTTTTTTTTTTTTTTTTTTTTTTTTTTTTTTTTTTTTTTTTTCTCTGAAGCTCGTTTTTTTATTGATCAATAAAAACTTGACATACAGACATAGACAATGAGAATTCAAAACTATAATGTCTAATCATCTAGGACTGTGTAACAAAAAAAAACTACAACATAAGAAATCAACAATGTGTACGTGTGTTTATGTGTGTTGCATTCATGTTGTTGTTGTATGTTGTTTTTAACTATAATTCTTCATGTAAAATTTAACTTCCTGTACTTTACTTTTCCTGTGCAGGGTAGTGAACCAGGGGTAAACAAGGACTCTGGCAATATTAGGCAAAATGCTTTGCCCCTTAGTTGAACCCCCAGCCTACTGTTTTTAAAGTCAGAGATATATAAGGTATAATCATTTATCTGAAAAATTACTCAGCATTGAGGACACTTCCTTTGATTTTTTTTGAAGAAATTATAGAATTTATATATCATTTTGCTATTTGTCAAGAGCAATTTTTTTATTTAAGTATATTTCAACAGAATAAGACCACTTCCATGTGAGATGTTTGTATATAAAATGAATTATTTTAGCAAATTAAATTCAGCTTGTCTTTTTTTTTTTTTTTTTTAATGAAAGCAAAGCAAAAGTCCTCCAAGAAGATTATAGCTATTTTGTGCCAGGATATGAGCCCTCTTAAGCCCCAGCTCAAAGAAGGAAAGATGGATGCTATGAATGTTGTGATCTGTTTGTTGACTTTATTTTAAGTTCTTTTTACTTTTTGATCAGTGGTTTTAGCATCCACACAACTTTAAATAACTTGTTTTATTTTAGTAACTAGTAGTGAGTTATTTTGACCTAGAAATTTTCTGTAGCCTCTAGCTTTTATTTTAAGGGAAAAAAATGTATTCCATATCTATTTTTCTATCATTCTTTCTATTTGGGGGCCCTTCATTCCACCTAGACCTCCAACTCCAGGCCACAAAT
Source organism: Peromyscus leucopus (assembly GCF_004664715.2). NCBI lineage: Eukaryota > Metazoa > Chordata > Mammalia > Rodentia > Cricetidae > Peromyscus > Peromyscus leucopus. The sequence continues at coordinate 25,023,749 of NC_051073.1, read as the reverse complement.
CACAAACATTAATTTCCACTTGTCTTTGATTAATTGTCTGCTTTGTTATTCAGGCATTCCATCAACATGAATCATTAAGAATTCCTTAGCAATTTCCTCCTAGTGTTTAATCCGCTTATTAAATGTGTTTACAATTATTCTTCTAGTTTCATCAGAGTACAGGCTTATTGCATTTGACTTTACTGATTTATGGTTTCTTCCTAAAGGGCTGCTCCCTCCTTAAGCCCTGTTGAATTAAATGCTTTCAGATATAATCAACCTGTTCATACATTGGGACTATATTGAATAACTTTACAGTTGGGATGGAGTCACTGAAATATGTGGTGAAAAATGCTTTTCTGATATCTTCTCAATGCCTTGTACCTGCTTGCAAATATGACACACTTAATTATTATAAAATACAATAGAAAAGTATAAGATGTGTACATTAAACACCAAATATGTCAATAGCAGAATGTAACCCATGAATTACCATGTAGTGACTTTAGTGGTTGAGCTTCCAGTAGGTCTGAGATTCATGATTTGTGAAGTATATTTTTTGAAGTATTTTACCAGATGTGGTTCATGGCTTCAATGATGATGATAAGAAGTTATTCATCATTTTTATAAACACATGATAAATTTTCTCCATGGGCCATTTTTTTTTTTTTTTTTTTTTTTTTTTTTTTTTTTTTTTTTTTTTTTTTTTTTTTTGTTTTTTTTTTTTTTTAGCACTTGAATACAATTCTCTCTCCATGGGTTGCGTTGCCATTTTATTTGTATTCTTAAAAACTCTCTTAAATGTGTCTTTGCCATTTTCATTATTCTTGTTAATATTTTCATCATCATATTCTCTTCACTGTATATCTGGTCAATGGAGGCTTAACTGAATTGAAATTGGTCTTAAATGGACAATATAGAATTTAAAACCTTGCTCATAGCACTTACATATTTGTGAAAAGAAGAATTCAACTTTAGTCTAATCATAGTTTCATGAAATTAGTGGAAGTCAATTTCTTAGAGGAAAGAGGGATTTTGTCCTCAGTCACCATCCATCTATTAACTTGAAATCACATATTAATTTATCCTCTGAGATAGATGATGCCAGTTCATATTTTCAGCAATCAACAGGATTTCTCAGTTCCTAGTCAGCACATACAGGTTCATATCATCTGGCTGTCATGAATTCTTAGCTTATTCCCCTCTTCTTTTTGTATCAGTAACTTGTCTATACTAAAAAAAAAAATGGGATCCAGAGCCAGATAGCTACATGCTGATCTGCTGTTTGGGGTTGTTCCTTCTCCCATTCATCTCTCCTCCAAATGCTTATTAGGAATCAAACTATGAAACAGAGTAATCTCTCCTCAGTGTGCATCTTGTCCTTGTCATCAACTTGTAACTTGCTTTTGCTACTAATATCAGAGCATAAGTAATGTATTACTCTTGAGAGACATCATTCAGGTTGTAGTACAAAGTACTTCCTATCCTTGGTCAGGATGCTAATGGAAGCTCTGCTGAGATGAGCACTAGGAGCCTACCTACCTGCCAGAGGGAATCCACTTTATCAACAAATTGCTACCCATTCTGCACCCGCCCACATGTTCATGCATGGAAGGGAGCCACTCCTTTTTATTTTGTTCACTGCAACTTAACCTAGCCCAGCTGACTGAGGCAGGCAGTCAGTGAAGGTATTACACTGGCTAGTTTTATGTCAACTTGACACAGCTAGAGTCAACTAAAAGGACGAAACCCAATTGAGAAAAAGCATCCATAAGATCTGGCTGTAGGACATTTTTTTAATTGGTGATTAATGGAGAAAGGCTCAGTGCACTGTGGGTAGAGTCATCCATGGGCTGGTAGTCCTGAGTTCTATGAGTAGGTATGAGAAAGTATGAGAAGCAAGCCAGAAAGCAGCCCTCCTCCATGGTCTCTGCATCAGCTCCTGTCTCCAGGTCCTGCTCTGTTGAAGTTCCTGTCCTGACTTCCCTCCGTGATGGACTGTTACCTGAAAGTGTAAGCTGAGATAGTCTCCTCCCCAAGTTGCTTTGGTCATGGTGTTTAATCAGAGCAATAGTAATCCAAACTAAGACAAGTTGGTACTAGGATAGTGGGGTATTACTGTGGCAGACCTAACCATGTTGTGTTGGGGAGGATTGTGGAAGGACTTTGGAACTTTGGGCTAAAAAAGCCATTGAATAGTGAGAGCTCAGCAAGATGTTCCGTAGGAGCTTGGGAAGTAAGAATGTTGAGAGCAGTGCAGATGATGAAGGCCTGGCTTGTGAGGTTTCAGAGGAAGCAGAGACTCTCCTAGGCCATTTGAATTAAGAATCTGTGGTTCTGGTTAGCTGGGGCTGAAGAATTGGCTGTGATTAACAAAATACCAGAACCACAACAGTAAAACCTTTGTTTTAATGGGACAATTGATGCTGGTTAGTTGGAGCTAAGAAATCAGCTGTGATTAAGAGACAAGCATCGTTGAGGTGAAGTCTTCTGGGAAGTATTTCCTGAGAGTCAGCACACAGAAGCCGTGTTCCAGAGGCGGCCAAGGTTGTATCTTATGCTGGCTGTTGAACTTGATAGTGTAAGAGTCACCAGGTGATACTGGTTTTGAAGGCATGAAGAGGTCATGGAGAGCAGCTGAACTTGGCATTGTGAGAGGTTATGAGAGGTCATTGGTGAAGGAGTAGCAGTCGAAGGACCAGGATTTAAGGGGTTATGCAGAGAAGCTGAGGCTTGGCACCATGAAAAGAGCGGTTATTTGTGAAAGCGCAGCTCAGGTATAGCAGAAGACCCCAGCACTTTGGAGATCCCAGCACCATGGGATGACCACCAAGAACAGCAGCTGCTGTCGAATGGAGCCTGCACGCCTGAGCTCACAGGACAAACTGTGGACTGCAGAGGGCAGAGCTGGAGAAGTGACCCAAGCCCCTTGGAGAAGCCCAGAAGATGGTCAGTAAATCCCAGTGATACTTGGATATTGAGTTATTTACCCTTGGGGGGTTTGGTTTTGTGAGGTTCAGATTGTGACTGTGCCCTCGTTCTTCCCCTTGGAAGTAAGGAAACATTTAATTAATTTTTTTTTATTTGTCAGTAATCTACTTTGACTTTGAATTTTAAAAGACTTTAGATTTTACAAGAGATAAGCTATTTTTAAGAGGCTGAATTTTTAAGTTTGTGATTTTTTTAAAGGTGTGGGACTTTTAAAATTTGGAATGTTTATATATAAATATTGATATTAATGTGCAATCTTGGGGAAGAACAAGAAAGGAAAGACTTAATAGTGATATGTTTGTGTGTCAAGCTGACAAGCGGTCAATGATGCTAGCTAGTTTTATGTCAACTTGACACAAACTAGAATCATCTAAAAGGAGAGAACCTCAATTGAGAAATGTCTACAGTAGATCTGACTGTAAGGTAATTTCTTAATTAGTGCTTAATGGGGGAAGGTCCAGCCCACTGTGGGTGGTACCATGCCAAGTCTGGTGGTCCTGGGTTCTATAAGAAAGCAGGCTGAGCAACCCATGAGAAGTAAGCCAGTGAACAACACTTTTCTGTGGTCTCTGCATCGGCTCCTGCCTCCAGGTTCCTGCCTGTTTGAGTTCTTGTTCTGACTTCCTTCAATGGTAGACTCTTATCTGGAAGTATAAGCTGAAATAAACCTTTTCCTCCCCAAATTGCTTTGGTTATGGTGTTTCATCACAGTGATAGTAACCCTAACTAAGATAGGTATGAACTGGACTGGGTGATTACTAAACCTGTATCCAACTCCTGTATCCAAGTCTAAGAACAAGAAAGGTAGATCATTATATATTGTTTTAATATACATACCATACGTGTGTGTGTGTGTGTGTGTGTGTGTGTGTGTGTGTGTGTATAAAATCGAAAATCACCAACTCTCATTGTAATTGAATTCATATAAAGGATACTTTATTGCTATTGCTGGTCTTAGAGATAGGGTCCTTCCCTGTTTTCCCATATTGGCCTCAAATTTTGTGAGTCCAAGCGTTCCTCTGCTACTCTGCCTTTGTGTAGCTGCACGTATAGGCTAGTACCCTGCTTTTGTTGCTGTTTTAATTAGACTTGACCACAGGCAGCATTTCTGCTTTCTTTGTTACTCAGAAACAGCCTGAGGTTCCCACTTCTGGAGAGCACTCCGTCTCAGTAGCCAGATGCTTAGGTTTGGCTTGATTTGTATCAGCCGGCTCTGGGCTACATTTCTCTGTCTCTCTGGCACTGATGAATGTATCCTGATGATAAGAGGAAAGTGTAATGTAACATGTGGATGTACAATACAGTGCAATCATCTGAAGTACAATTTTGATTAAAAAATCATAAATTTAAAAATTCAAAGGGTTCTAAAATATTAAAAAGCAAATTTTTAGATAGTCAGCAGAAAATGATTAAGAGAACAACAAACATCTACTCAGAAGATATTATTCTTTTCTAAGGAAAACAGCAAATCTGGAGTTAGTAGACAGAAGCAGGGATGCTTGCACATGTGTCCCCTTACACCCACACTCATGCTCCCAACACTCACATCCACAGTGTGGATACAGAGAAAAGGGTTTCACGCAGAACTGAGTCAGCTACATAAGGCTTTTTAGAAGCAGAGGTGCCTCGTTCTATCCGAAAGTTTATTTATTTTTTTAAATTTTAGTTTAGTTGAGTTTTTCTTTCTGATTATTGAAGTCTCACAGTGTAGCCTGGGCTGGCCTTGAGTTTGTGGTCATCCTCCTGCCTGAGTTTTCTGAGTGCTGGGATTTCAAACATGTACCAACAAGCTCAGTCCAAAGTTGTCCTTTCCTTAGTTCTTTCAACAAGCATCAAGGTCCTTCCCTTCTGTTGACTCCTGCCCTTTGTAGACTAGGGCTCCTGGTTTAGCTTAGATAGTACCAAATAAAAATGCCACATCGTGCTTAGGGTTAGCTTGTAGTTTTGAAACTTTGATAGCCCTGCCCCTTTGTCAGGAGTTGCCAAACATTTTTATAAAAGGCCATACTTTAGACTGCTAAGGCTGTGGTGATAAATTTGCCATACAGTGGGTTGCTTAAACAAATTTAGTTTCTTCCAGTTGTGGAGAGCAGCTGTCCCCATGCAAACTTGCCAAGTTTCATTTCATCTCCCTTCTTGGCCTGCAGGGACTCCTTGCACGTGTCTTTGTTGGAGGTGTGATGTTCTCTGTGCACAACCATACCTATGGAGTCACTTCCTCTTAGGAAGACACGGCCTGTGAAAGCTCCATCCTGATGACCTCGGTCATGTTTAATTGCCTCTTTAAAGACCCTGTCTTGGAATACAGTCACATCAGGGGTCAGGAGATCAGCATATAAATTTAGGAGTGACATAATTCAGTCCAGAATAGGACAGATGAAAGCAATTTTAGGCAAGAGGGCCTCAGTGTCTCTGTTGTAAGTATGCATTTCTCCCACTACATTGCAGAGATGATCATAGCTCAAACATAAAAGAAAGTGCATGTCTGTGTTTAAAAAATCTTGAATGGATGCTAATACATAATTTTTATATAGTATAAAATACTATGCTTTTGTTTGTATCATTTAAAATTGTTAAAGTGATTGCTACTGGTTTAAAGACAACAAAAGAAAAAGTTGGTGATCAAATTTGGTCTGCAGGCCAGCTCCTTTATTAACCAGGAGTTAATAATTACACTGTTTCATTCTGATCTTCCAAGTTTGGTTTGATGAGTAAAATTCAAACACAGAATATCACTGTCTCTATTTGAGAGTCATAAAAGGGAATCTCAAGACAGCATCCAATCATCAGGAAAAGAAGGGACATATAACAGTTTCTTGAATATTCTATAACCAACTGAATTTACAATCTCACTAGCAGAGCAGTAAAAGAAATCAACTCTGATGTTGTGAAATTTTAGTGCTTTCTGAAGTGATTACTCCAGTAAAAATAGCCAAGCAGACAGAGTCAATATCTTAAGTTAAAGTCCCAACTGACGATAATCAGTTGCCCTTCTGGAAAGAGATTTTCCAGGTCTCTGAATAAAAGCTAAAATCAAATTTCAGAAATATATTTTCACTTTCCATTTTCATCTTGTATCCTTGGTTAAAATTTCACACTTGGCAGGATGTGTGCACTGTATAGAGGACAAAAACAAGTTAGAAAGACACGTTTCTTCATCAGTTGTATGAGTTAGTCACACACAAAGTACAGTTCAGATTTATTTAGGAAAGTACAAAAGACAACATGTTTCCCAATACTCTTTTCTCTTTTCTTCATATGTGTGGGCAGGTGCATAAGCAGGAGGAGGCCCTGGATTGATATTGCAAACCTTCTTCAATTGACCTTCCACTTGATTGTTGAGGCAGGGTCTCCCAATTAAACCCAGAGCTTACCAACATGTCTAGTTTTGATTAACCACCTTTCTTCTTGCTCTGAGAGTCCCCTATGTCCCTCTACTGAAACTGGAATTACAAGCAAGCCACCATGCCCACATGGTGTTTAAATGGGCTCAGAGCACTCGAACTCTGGTCTTCTTGATTGTGTGGCAAGCACTTTGCCTGCCTCATCTTGCCATCCTCCTGATTATAGCTATAAAATGTTGCCTTTCTAATAATTTCCTGAAGTCAGCTGCTGTCATGAGCTGTGTGTAAAAACAATTACTGCTTTTGACTTTTGAACATTCTAAAGTTTTATCCTCCTCACATTCCCACACTGAATTTTAAGGCCCTAATATTCTACAGAGCAGGCATCATGACTTGTAAAGGAAGAATTATGTCTCCATTTGTCTCAAGAATGATTGACATAGTCCCTCTTCAGAAGGGCTTTTACACTTTTCTAAATATTACAACAGCAGCTTCTTGTTGAGCAGATCAGAGTTCTAAGAAAGTGTGTTTTTGTGGATTAAACAGCACTCAGAAACACACATGGCTATTAATAGCTGTCCATTTCAGATTGCAATATGGGTTACATACAATCTTCCTAATTTTAGGAAATATGCCAATTAATTATCAGACCAAATAACCCATCCAAATTATCTTTAGTGAGAATAATCTTAGATTAGTAAAACTAAGACAAAAAATTTGATGTGAACTTTACAAAGCCCACAGTACAGCACAGCAGAGTTGTGTCCCAACGTTGATTCATTTTGTAGGAGATTGTCTGGATCCCAGAAAATGCATTACATGATTGGGGTGCTACTAAGGTGGGAAAACTCTGACACAAAGGTCAACAGTGGACTCATTGTAATCCCAACTTCATAGAAAGACTTTCTCTAAGTAAATTAAAACTATTAATTAATGTGTTTGTGTTTTGTCATTATAAAGTGGAAGCATCTTCATTCAGGAAAATATACTTTTATTTTTACTTCTCAGGAATTATTCTCAGGTACAGTACACATACACTGTTTCTTCAGGTATAATCTGAGTCACACTCCTTAATGTCTGTGATAGGGACACAAGGAGCACATATGCATTTACTTATCCTCTTAGCAATCACATTGACCAGTTACTATGACATAATAATGCTGAGATTCTTGTTCAGATAATTTACATACTTGTGAAGAGTACAGGCATAAAGAGGTCTTAGAGTGCTTTGACATTTCCCTCATAACTACCACCTCCTACAGGCCCCACTAATTAATAACATGACACTGAGAATTAGCAAACATCAAGACTCATATCAGAGTACTCACCCAGATTCAGTAAGAGTGAACCAGGTCCTCTTGTTGATGGGGAGTTGGTAAAACTTTGAATGAAGACATATTTTAGGTGATATTTTATTTGTACTGAAATGTGATTTTATTTGTATGTTAAATAAAGTTGCCTGGGGGTCAGAGCTAATAGCAAGCCATAGCAGAAGCTGGGCGGTGGTAGCACACACCTTTAATCCAGATCACATGACAGACAGATCTCTGTGTGTTCAAGCATACAGCCAGCAATGAGACACACGCTTTTAATCTCAATACCAACCATAGAAGACCTGGAGGTCTGTACAGACAGGCAGTGACAAGGAGATCATGTGGTTGGGTTTACTACCAATGAGAAGGCAGAACAGAAAGTCAATAAAAAGACAGATACACAGGAAGTAGGGCTCTTTCTGAGGGGAAAGACGATAGTGGCAGCAAAGGGTAAGAAAGACGGTTTTTAAGTCTCAGCCCTCAGCCACTGCTCTGACCTCTTGGGCTTTTAACTCTGTATTTGTCCCTATGTTTCTTATTTAATAAGATGGTTACATCTACAAGGACATAATACAAAATTATCACCACTGCTATTTTTTTAATACAACAAACCAGAAACAAGTCTTCTGTCAGCCATGCTTATGAACTTGCTTCCAAAATACAAGCAATCTCAAGGAACACTATTTTTAGTTGGAGAATTCAAATTAAAAGTGTATTATGTAGTCTGAAGCCCCCCCCCAATATATAAATCTTTTACTTGTATTGTGTCTGATGCCTAAAACTTGCCATTACAAATTATGTGAAGAAAAATATGGTGTGTATGCCAAGATCTATCTTTAAGAGAAATGCCCTTCTTTACAGCAGAGGGGACATTCAAAGGACCAAACTCTAATTTCTACAGCCCTTGCCCATTTTTATTATTTCTTCTCTTACTATTAACCTCAACTGTTTGAATATGGCTCAGTTACCCCCAAACCCCCTTTTCTGCTTTGCTTGCCCAAACCCCTCCCGTCTGCAGTTTAGAAAGGTTTTGGTTGTGATATCAGGCTTGCCTCAGAAGGCTGGTACACACATACAACTGAAGGTTAATGCTGTTTGCTAGTTACATGTTGTGTGATATTTTGTTTCTGTTCTGACAAATAAAGTTTGCTTGGAGATTAGAGGGTGGAGTTAGCCACTAGTTAACCACAGAGGCCAGGAAGTGGGGCACACACCTTTAATCCCAGCACTTGGAAGGAGGAAGCAGGAAGATCAGGCATTCAAGGCCATTCTGGGCTACAGGAGATTGATCCAGTCTAAAAGAAACAGAGCTGGGCAGTGGTGGTGCATGCCTTTGATCTCAGCACTTGGGAGGCTCATGCCTTTAATCCCAGCACTTGGGAGGTTGGAGCCAGGATCTCTGCTTTTTCTGTCTGAGGATCCAAAGAGGTAAGAAGTCATTGGTGGCTACTTTGCTTCTTTTATCTTTCAGGTTATTATACCAATATCTGACTCCTGTAGCAGGAATCTTAAAAGTTCTTATTAATAAAATCAAACCCGGAGCCAGGTATTGGGGTCAATGCTGGTAGATCAGAGAGACAGAACAAGCCACAGCTATCTCACCTTGCCAGTTCCTCAGCTGGTCCTGTTTCCTCAGACTGGATGCCTCTGAGTCCTCATCCGGAATGGGTCTCAGCTGAATTACTGCTCAAAAGCCTGAATGCTTAACCAGCCAAAATCTTCTAGTTTCTGGTCCTCACCACGCCTTATATATCTTTCTGCTGTCTACCACCACTCCCTGGGATTAAAGGCTGGCTTTCTGGGATTAAAGGCGTGTGTCACCATGCTTGGCTATTTCCAATGTGGCCTTGAACTCACAGAGATCCAGAGGGATTTCTATCTCTGGAATGCTAGGATTAAAGGTGTGAGTGCCACCATTTTCTAGCCTTTGTATCTAGTGGCTGTCTGTTCTCTGACCCCAGACAAATTTATTAGAGTACACAATATTTTGGGAAACACAATACCACCACAGACTCCTGATTTTTATTGATAAGACTAATTTAGGTTCACACTTCAGTTACGCTCATGATTGGAGTTTTGTGTCAGAACACCGAGGATGACTGTCATAATGTTGATACTGTGATTGCCAGAATGTACAAATATACTGGGATATAGAACATATGACTGAAGGTTACGTTTGCAGTTGTTGTTGCTATTCCATTGACATTAAGATGGCAAGATTATTCTTGATCATCAGCCAATTCCCCATTCCATTCTTAATTACTTTTTAAATTTTTTTGAAATTAAAAAATAATTACACCATTTTCTACTTTTCCTTTCTTCCCTTCAACCCTTCTTATGTAGCCTACCTTGCTCTCTCTCAAATTCATGCTTTTTCTTTCATTGTTTATGGATATTATAGGTATGTACATATATATTACAACCTTCTGAGTATTAAGATATATATATGAATTTAGTTTGGGGGCTCTTCCTTGAGGAAGACTATTTCCTTCACTCCCAGCATTCCCTAATTGCCTGTAGTTCTTTGTCTAGGGCTGAAGGTCTCATGAGACCTTGACTTTCATGCCAGCATGTCTATGGGTGTTGTGCTGTTCAGGCCATGTTTAGGCCACTGTGTACATGAGCCTTCCCTATAGTGATATTTTATTTGTACTGAAATGTGATTTGTATGTTAATAAAGTTGCCCGGGGGTCAGAGCTATTGGCAAGCCATAGCGAAAGCTGGACGGTGGTGGTGGTGCACACCTTTAATCCCAGCACTTGGTAGGCAGAGCTAGGTAGATCTCTGTGTGTTCAAGGATACAGCCAGCATTGGAGACACACGCCTTTAATCTCAATACCAACCATAGAAGACCTGGAGGTGTGTAGAGACAGGCAGTGACTAGGAGATCATGTGGTTGGGTTTACAACCAATGAGAAGGCAGAACAGAAACTCTATAAAAAAAAAGCAGACCCAGAAAGTAGGTCTCTTTCAGAGAGGTACAGCAACAGTGAAGAGTAAGGTTTTTAGCTCTTAGCTATTGCTCTGACCTCTTAGCTTTCATCTCTGCATTGGTTCTGTGTTTCTTATTGAATAAGACGGTTACTTCTACACTTCACTGGTATAGTTTCTCAGATATTTCTAGGACATGAAAGCTTAGAGCAGATCTCTTGCTCCACCCAATTTTTGGATATTTTTTAGCCTTTCAAAGTGGAAGAAGAAGAAGAAGAAGAAGGAGAAGGAGAAGGAGAAGGAGAAGGAAAAGAAGAAGGAGAAGAAGAAGAAGAAGAAGAAGAAGAAGAAGAAGAAGAAGAAGAAGAAGAAGAAGAGAAGAAGGAAGAAGATTTAGAGAGAAACAGTGGGAAGATGATGTGACTACCATTCGTGGTTTTGAGCACTGGAGAAAGAAATAGGCCAGTACTTTTAAGCAATGTCTAAAAGCAGGAAAATTAAACAACAGAACTGATTAAGGACAGTCTTTCTGATGCCTTGATCTCCAAGCAATGAGTTGTATTTCAGACTTTGGACCTTTTAAACTGTCAGAAAATAAATAGGTGTTTTTTGAGCTCCAGATTTGTGGTAAATTGTCAGAATAGCAGTGTATAAAAATATATTTGTATGCATCCTTGTTATGCGATGTGGGTTTACTTTACATAGCTGGTGGACTCTAAAAAGCAAGATATCCCTTTGACTCCTCACTTCCAAAGGTGTGCAGCATCCTTCAGCCAATCATTGTAGCTGATTTCTTCTTGTGTCCTACCTGGCCTGTGGTCAAGACAGTCACCCGCCAGTCCTGCAGCTGCTCAGACCCAAATAAACACACATAGGCTAATGTTATTTAAAACTATATGGCCTAATGGCTCAGCCTTCTTGCTAGTTAGATCTGACATCTTAAATTCTATTTTTATAAATCTATACATTGCTCATTTCTATAAATCTATACATTGCCATGTGGCTTGTGGCTTACTGGTATCTTTACATTTTGCTTCTCATGGCGATGGCTGGCAGCGTCTCCTGAGTCAGCCTTCCTGTTCCCAGAATTCTCGTCTCTGCTTGTCCTGCCTATACTTCCTGCTTGGCTACTGGCCAATCAGCATTTTATTTATTAATCAATCAGAGCAACACATTCACAGTATACAGAGCAATGTCCACAGCATATCATCCTGAAGGAGATAAATCCATATTGTGCTACCATCCCACTGCTTTCCTCCATTTAGGCTGCTATGAAAAAACACCTCAGGCTGGAAAATTGTAAACAAGAGTGATTTATTGTTTACAGTTCTAGAGGCCAAGAATTCTAAGACCAAGAAGTCAGGATGTTGGATGGGCAGTAGAAGTTGGCTCTTGGATTATCCATTATACTTTGTTGTTACATCTTCATAAGGAAGTAGGGGGGAGGTGCAAACTTCTACACTTTTCTTCCCTGGCCACAAAGTCTAAATACCCAGGGCATGTTTTCCACGATCAGCAGTCTGTTATCCTCCAGGCTGCTACTAGGTTTCAGTTATCATTACATGCTGTGTCTTGACCTAATGGGCTTCTGGACCATGTTTTTCAAAGGTTTTGCAAGATGACAGATGATTTCTGTCGGTGCTCTATCACTCTTGGCATTTCTCAGCTTGTCCGGGTTATCTCTGAGGACACATGCCTTTCTCTATTGGCTGCCAAGTCATCCTCATTTTGGACATGCGTTTCATTAGTCTTTAACTCTGCCTTTCAACTCTTACTGCTCTCAATCTGATTGCTATTCCATACTGTCTTTGGAATTATTTTCAATTTTTAGCTCACAAAGCACCCTATATTTGTCATCAAAATGTAACAAGTACAGTAATGGCATAATGAATTACTCTAGAGTATTTAAAAATACTGGCATTTTTACCTAGAACTTTAGAGGAGATGTCACATTAACTTTACACTTCAGGAGCTGGTGTGGTACCTAGTAAAAGAGTGTGTCACCTTGCCTGATGATCTGAATCAAATTTGATGTCAGAAAACCCACATGGTTGGAGAAGAGAAAGGACTTCCATGAGTCGTCCTCTGACCTTTACATATTGCTTCTCCACATAAATGAAAACATAAGTACATTAATTAATTAAAACAACAACAAAGTATGCATTTCTAACTAGCTTACTAGACTATTTTTAAGTGTGCCTATTAAGTGGACATATAGACTGAAACTTAATTATGTTTCTATAAAAAACACAGTGTATTTTTATTTATTGCTAACAAGGGTATTTTCACTTAAGAATATTTCTTTCATTGACATTATGGTCAAACTTTTTAGGTAAAAAATCAAATTTGATGGACTTTACCCTTCATGGAACTATGTAAATCAATTTCCTCTCAATTATCTTGTGAGTCTGTTGACATAAATATGTACATTACTGTACTTTTGAACAAGATAAGACTCAAACAAAACAATGTGAAGTATGAGCCATGACACTAAGAAGGGAGTAGGGAAATAATAAAAGTTTATGCCTCGTAGTGTTAGACGACCATATGCTTTCTTGATCAAATCTTCAAAAAATATGTTCTCACGCTCTGGAAGCTCTTCCCTTAAAGCAAAATTGGAGGACTCTTCAAAGCCACTGAGAATATTGGCTTACCCTTTCAAGCAGTGTTTGCTGGAGCTGGTTAGTGGGTAGGTGAAAACACGGAATTGCATCTGGATTTTAAGTAAAAGCTGGAAAACAGACTTCCTCACAGGTGTTCCAAATTATAATAATAGCTGTTAGCACACACCTGTGTTTTTACACAGAATGAAGATTGTTGGCTGCTCTACAAGCATCCTTCGAACAGAGGAACCTTTCCAGGTTTACCAGGAACAAATACACTTGGCATTAATCATGCTGCATGAGAGTGGGACTAAATGCCAGCTATTGCTAGAAAGAAGAATGCCAATTTTGTAGAGGGCTGATGAGTTATCTTTACAAGGAATTTTAGAACTTGATTATAGAAGCAAGTGTTTTTACATAGTTTACACACCAAAACCAACCAATTTGGAGCAGAATGTGAGTACCGGTGAGCATTGGCTGGAAAATGATAGAATGAACCCTCCATCCTAAGGAGAATTTTGTTGCTCTCAAGGATGATGATGATGAAGAAAGAAAGATGGAGAAAGTGGGGGAAGGGAGTATCTGCAATGAGCTATGCCAATTTTAAGACGTATGACTATTTTAGAAGTGAAAATTATTCAGTAGTCTATGGCAAACTCAACTTCAGTTTTTATAGGTCTCTCTCTCTCTCTCTCTCTCTTCTCTCTCTCTCTCTCTCTTCTGTGTGTGTGTGTGTGTGTAAATTATAACAATGAATGTCAAAGTGCTTGACTTGGACAGTAGAGTGTTGGTGTGATGATCATATATCTATGAAACGTACTGTAGAGAAAGGCAAAAATCTAATAATATGAGGTAATTTTATTCCCCACAGGCCCTTGTCTTCTAGATGTTGGAAGGTACTTAGACTTCCGCTAACCCGATGAATACTTCCTTTAGCAATTATTTGAAGTGTAGGGTGAACAAAACGGACTCCTCCCTGGGAGAGGCAGGGGCATGGACAACTGTTGCATTGGAGTCACCTCCATCCTTTGCTGTGAGCCATCTCACTTGGCTTTTTTCTTTCTCTCCTTTTCCCTTTCCTTTCTTGATCCCATTGCTTACTTTCCCACAACCCTCTCAAAAACGCCTTTTCGAATACCACATTAAAAGCAAACACAGATGAGCCCATTTATTTGAATTTCTCCTTTATCCACACCCTGCTTCTGCCGTCCCCGGGATTCCTACCTTCTCCTGCAGACTGCGTCTGCTCTAGGAGGTTGTGTAAATCCATAGTCTCACCTTCTCTTCATTCAATGAAACGTCCCCCTTCCTGCCTCCTGTCATCATTTCACAGAAATGGCTCTAATTAATGTCAGTAACGATCTTCGGGTTGTCAAAGGCAGCAGACACTCTTCTGTCTTTATCCCATGCAGTCTCTCAGCAGCACTTGGCACAGTTTGCTATGCCTACTCCATTTCCTGGGACTCCCTGGTTAAGTATTCTCCAAGGAATCAAGGCTTAACCTCTTTGTCTTGTATATTGTGGTGATTCCTAGCCAGGCCTCCCAGTCAGCTTCCTTCATCTTCATATGAACTAGCTAATCAACTTTGGATAGGATCCCTCTGCCATTCAAGCTTTAAAAATCTATCTATGTATTATTATTATTATGTTTGTGTTTGTGGATGTGTGTGGGCACACTTACTGCTGTGCCTATGTGGAGGCCAGATGACATTTTTTTTTTTTTCAAAATTGATTCTTTCCTTCCAAGTTCTATGAGTTCTGGGGATCAAACTCATGTTTCCAAGCTTATATAGCAAAAATCTCTTCCCACTAGTCTATCTGATTGGCCCATATATTCCAGTTTTTAAAAGTGGAAAATTTCAAATCTACAGGAATGTTCATAGAATAAAATCATAAACTCAGAATGTTTATATAGATTTTTTTTACTTACTGTTTATATTCCTTACTACATTTTCTTTTTTGTTTTAGTTGACTTTTTTCCTTTCTTTTTTTTATGAGACAAGGTCTCCTAGGTAGCTTTGGCTGTCTTGGAACTCTCTATGTAGACTAAGCTGGCCAAATTCTAGAATTTTTATTTGGTACTTTTATATGTTTTCTTCTTTTTCAATTTGGATCCTTTACCTGATAAATCACATTTATTATATTTTCTCCTAATTTGTATTGTAGTTCTTTTTCTTCATCCTTATTTACTATAACAGCCTCTTTGAAGTGTCTGCCCACTACAACTAATACTGTGGTCCACTCAGTAGTTTTTCTTATTAAAAAAAAAAAATTCCCTCTAGTATTATTTGTGTTTCTCTATTTCTTTGCATATCTTGTAAATTTTGTTGGAAAATGGATTTTTTATAGGGTCTTGCTATGTAGCCCACCTGGCCTGGAACTTTTTATGAAGGCCATGCTAGCCTTGAATTATGATCCAACACTTCAGTGTTCCAATACTGGAATTACAGGAGTGTTCTACCAAACCTAGCTTAAAGGTGACATTTTATTGAAAATATGCTGAAGACTCTGGATTCTGGGTCTATTACTTAGGATGTCAATTTTTTTTTTTTTTTTTTTTTTTTTTTTTGTCTTACTGTTGTATTAAGTTGCCAGGAGTTAACCAGCAGATCATATCCTCTTACAGTTTATACATCAGCTTAGCTATATATCCGTATTTTTCATTTTAGCTTTTAGCCTGGATTCTTTGGGGAACACTCAGTGTAAGCATGTCTTAACAGTTAGATGTCTGGTTGTGGGTGCAGCTCAAAGCAATGAATAGTCTATCTTCTGAGAATGAGCCCTTGTGTTTGAGGGAGAGGTTATTTCTCTGCTTCCTCATACCTTTCCTATGCATGCAAATAGACTCTGAGTCAGCCAGTGTTATGTGGAGAGCCTGAGTCCTACAGGTCTCCCTTGCCTATATACAGCATCCCTGTTAGTCAGGAATTTATATAGCTTTTTAACAATGCTTTCATTTACTGGACTGCCTCCTTAAATTTCTTTACAAGTACTGGTATCCCACTGTCCCTAACCAAGTCCCCAACTTCCAGTTTGTAAGGCTCCCTTCCCCCACTGCTGGGGGGGGGGGGCATCTTTCTGGAATATTTTCCTTTACTGATAAAGCCTATCTAGTGAAAATCTCTCTCTAGTTCAAATGAATTCAGCCCTGTCTAGTTGCCAGAGGCAGAGCACCCCTGGTAGAACCAGAGCATCACCAGGAATGGAGGGATGAGGAGGGACAGTAGAGTCCACCAGGCAGGAATGTCACAGCCTACCACTGTGCTCTCCTGAAGTCTAACAACTTTTCAGAAACCAATCGTCTGAATGAACTGTTTGTTTGGGGCTCGTTCTCAGATCCCTGACACGGCTCTTTTGACAGGTGAATCCAGTTTATCTAAAGCTTTTCGTGCGAAGGGTCTGCCAACTTCTTGGCATGGCTGGAAACCCCACTCCTTTCCTTTTGATCTGGGATCCAATTAAAGCTTGCTTCTTCTTGTCAGGTCTCTTTACTCTTTTTTTGATCTATGACGGCAGTCTCACCCTTCACCATTTTTTATCTTTCATGACAATGATAATTTGAATAGCGTTTAACTTTGATCCTTAACTTTTCCTTATCAGATCATTTCTCATTGATCATGTTGATTATTTTTCTTCAAGACACTTCAATCTACTTCTTTGAATTTTTACTTTCACCATTACAAATCAGCATGATTTCTTCATCATTGCAATGGTGTTTCATCCTGCTTTTTCCCATAGTCTATTCTTTCAATAAGGAATGGAGTATCTTTATTTTTTATTAAGGTCCACTGTTTTCTGTATTTGGGTGGAATTTCTGGATAATCACAAATTTATACGTAAGTTAAAAATTATAATCTTGTCCTCCTTAACGTTAACTGTCTACTTGACACAGCCTGAGAAAGCAGTGTCAGTTGCGGGCCCTCTCAGATCACAGTGGCCTATGAGAATGTCCGTGTAGCTTGTCTGGATTGTTAATTGATGTTGGTGGGGCCAGGCCACTGAAAGCAACACCAATCCCTGGGCAGGTAGTCCTGGATTGCATATGAATCTACCTAAGTATGAGCAAGCAAGCCAGCCAGCAAGCCATAATCCTCCATGGTTTCTGCTTGAGTTCCTACCATGACTTTGCTCAGTGGCAGACTTTAACCTCTCACATGAAACGAACCTTTTCTTCCCATAAGCAGCTTCAGAACATGGTGTTTGCACAATAACAGAAGGAAACTGGAACAAATCTTAATCATTTCAAGTGTACAGTTCAACTGTCTTAAGTGTATTCCATTGTAAAAGAGATTCTCAAAACGACTTACAAATCACAAAGCTGGTAGCATTCTTCTACTTAATATTGCTTTGCTTTCATTACATTTTTAGAGGCTATTGTTTTATTTTACCTCTTCTTAGAATAAAACCCAAACACACTATCATGACGTAGAAGGCCACATGCTATCTGCCTGCAGTATGCCTCTTCAATTTTTGTTTATCACACCTCTCTGACTGAACACTTGCAAAACTAGTCTTTGAGCTTGATGGATCTGTCAACCTTCCTCCCACTCAGAACCTTTTCACTGGGTCCCTCCAGTGAAGTATTTCCCCATCATCACAGGCAAGGCCCCATACATTCCTTATGAATGAACTGCTATATCAGCTTCCCTGAGAGAATGTCTCTTCAATCTCATTTAATTGGGTACAGTCCCATTCCTTAAATAGTTGTCCTCTGGTGTATTTCCCAGGTGATTTGCTTTATGATATGTGTCATCACAGATATTATATTGTTTTTTTATCTAGTTAGTTTTTACAACCTTCTTGAATCAATGGATGGAATAGAAAAAAAAATCTGCCTCATCTTCGAAGAACAGGAGCTCCAATATTCCTAATATGATCTACTGTGTTGAAGCTCCTTACCTACTTTCCTGGTAAAGAGTTAAGTGAAAATAGAATATATTGTTCACAAATTACATCATTGAGAAATATTAGATAAGGGAAGACAAGGATACTTTTGTTAAATTAACAGCTTGAATAAGGATAAGCATACACCTCTTATTTCCCTGTGCTTTAGTCAATAAAGTGGCTTTAGATGTCAATTGTGTACAAATAAAACAGTAAACTAAAATGCATCCATAAGGACAATGTCAAGGCAGAAAAGCAGCAAAACCTTTTTTTGTTCTTATTTAAATAAGATGTGTGACAACTTAAGGTCCAAATTGTCTGTTTAAAACCATGTAGTATAATAAAGGCATGTCTCCTAGGAACACTGCTCTGAACTCACGAGACTCGTACAATAGATGCAAACCTGTTATTTTTACCAAGAGCATGCATTTACATCACATGTGTGAAAAGGACTCATTGCTAGTCTTCCTCTTTTGGGTACCCCAGCATCTCAGTGACAACTTCCAGGTAAATCTATAAACCCAGTGATTTGTTCATTTTCTTTCCTTGAGAATTTAAATCATTTTTTTTCTTGTCTCTTGAAACAAAAACAAAAAAACCCTCCACCCAGACATTTAAAAAAAAAAAAAAAAAAAAAAAACTTGGTTTCTAAAGAGAAAAAAGCATGAAGCTGCAACTTAGTGACGACTAATTCATTAAACCTATAAATCAGCAGGAGCAGAAAATCATACATATCATTTCTAGAGCTTACAACTTCCATAAATAAAAATTTCATTTTCTAGAACTGACAACCTGAGTTGCTCGTACGGTAGTGAGCCCTCATCATGTCACTGGCTCTTTATGACTAAAGTAAATATTAAAGCCCACGGACGTGATGGATCTGCAGTGGTCCTCTCTTCCTCCCAGCTCCTGAAATGAAATAAGAGTTCAATAAAATGGTGCACTACAAGTCTTTTGTTCAGATGCACACAGTATATCTTTGGCTATGTACAGCATATTCATTTCTTCCAAATGTTTTATCGACCTTGGTGCTTGGGGATTAAAAAAAGAGAGTAGCAGCCGAAGTGCTGACATATTTACAGGGGAAATTTAGAAAGCATAAACTTCATTGGATACCATTATCAAGAAAAATATTTAATCTCACGGGTTTCTATGTTTCGTTTTTTGCATTTTTTTTTTTCATTGTAGCAACTAGGAGTGATTAGGTCTGAGGACATTCAGGGGCATTTCGTGAGGAAGGATAATTAAAGTCGAAGACACACTTAGGCTTGGGGATTTAATTCCAAGCAAACCCCTTTCTAAAATGAGAACTTGGAGTCTATCCAGGCTTCTCCCTGTCTCACCCTAAATCACCATTATATATTACAGTAGCAACCATGCAAATGAATACATTCCTACATGTTCAGGACATTCAACTGAGTCCATGAGAATGAAAGGCAATGGCATAGACTTCTACCTTTCTCTTGTCTTGTATTTAATTTTAATTAAGTTTTTGATGCATTTTAAAAAGGCTAGAAAAATGTGGGTTCATTTCTAAGTAATAAGGTGTAGATATTTTTGGTATACTGAAACAGAAAGCTGGAGCAAATTTGAGAAAAGTGGAGAGACTTGGCAGAGTGAGAGTCCGTGTATTATGGGGACTCTTCCTGTTATAGAATGAAGAGAAGCAATAGGTCAAGGAGAAATGGAAAGAAACCCAATGCTTCATTTGCCTAGTTGTGGAGCAAGTAGCTGTCTTCAGACAAGCTTAGTTCTAGTGTCTGAAGCCATCTGAACCTTAGAAACATCAGGGATTTATTGCTTTTAAGATCCGGAGGCTGGGAAGCACCAGATCAAGCTGCCATGAGATTTGATATTTATTTGGTGAAAACCTTTTCCTCATAGACAGCATCTTCCAAATGCCTCATAGACGGAATTTGCTGTCACCCCATGGCAAAGGGGTGAAGATGCTTTCCCAAGCCTCTTTCATAAAAGTACCATGATGGTTACTCCTGGTCAGCTGCACTGGATCTGGAAGCATGAGAAGCTGCTGAGCAATCCTGTAAGGATTTTCTTGATCAGGCTATTTGGAGTATGAAACCTCTCTCTCCGTGTGGTTGTGTCTTCCAGTGGCAGCCCAGGAAAAAAAAATGTCTGAGGGCAAAACCTTAGCTCCTTTGCTTTCGTGTCTCATTGACCAATTCATTCACCCTGTTGACAAGTTTATATGTCCAGTTGGTGAATACATCTACCCTATGGATGCCTTGGCTGCTGCTACATTCTTTCATGGATATCAGAACCTTGCTTCTTCAGTTCCAAGGCTGAAGAGCCGTGGCTCTTTAGGACTCCTGTAGACACCCAGCCCTTACTTAGGACTATTGATCTTTCATCTAGCTTTCTGAACTAATCAGCTAGAGTCTCAGCCTGTCCAGGATGAAGACAGCCTTTGTTGTTCTTCTCAGACCATATCATATAAGCCAACCTAACAACCCCCTCAATGTATACTCATTCTACTGAATTTAGTCCTCTAGAGGACCCTGAATAGTATAATCGCTAATCCCATCAATGACTTAACTACCTTCCAAAGACCTCAGATCACTAAACCACCACTTTAGTAGGTTATAAATTTAGGAGTCAAACATCAAGAGATCAAACAAGGTTATTTTCCTCTTGAGTGAACTCTTTGTTCAGCTTCTCTTGTTCTTTGGTGCTGTGGTTTGAATGCTGTATTAGTCTCATTTTATGTCTTGAAATCTTAACCTCCAGTGTATGCATGATGAAGCAAGGGCTTTACAGAGTGATTTGGTCTTGGGGGTGGAGTTTAGCTTAGCTCCTCCTGAGAAAGGATGGAGAGAGGTCTACGCAAAGACCTGTTACCTATTCCTCTCCAAATGAGAAAGAAGCTGGAAGGTCCTAAGTAGCAGACACTCAACTATCAGACATTAAAGTTTGTTTCTGTGTTAAGCATCTTGCTATTATTAACTCATTACAGCAACAATAGGAAATGTATTCATCTCTATTTGATGTAATAATAAAGAAGTCCCTTAACAGACATGAAATCTGCTTTTATCTTGGACTTTTCAACCTCTAGAATTGTGAGTCATCTTGCATACGTTATTTCTTTACAGCCACCAGCAGGCTGAAATGATCCATCTTTGCTGTCCCCAATTACTAGCTATATGGTGGATAAGTTGGAGACATTTAGTTACATTGTACCTCTTCTGTGATCCAGAGAGAAAAATTTGCCTTTAAACTGTCATTTTTTCTCAAACACCTAGTGCATGCCTCTTATGTGCCAGACCTCTCAGAATGGTAATGTTTCACTAGAAGGAATGGTCAGACCTCTCAGAATGATGATCTTTCACTAGAAAGAATGGAAAGTAAATATATGGCATAGATAGATGTAACTGTGTACCCAAGGCCCCCCTTCCCTTTCTCTGGAAACATGATTTGGAGTTTGAAGCTGGAAGAGAATGGGCCAAGAATGCCAGCAGTGTCTAAGCTGAGATGGGCAAGTGGCTCTCAGTTCAGTGAAATGCATTTATGTCTTCTAGTCCACTCAACTGTCAGATGACAACGTTTGTTTCTGTGTTAAGCACCTTGCTATTATTAATTCATTACAGCAGCAATAGGAAACATATTCACCTCTATTTGCTGTAATAATTTACTTGTTTCTGTAATTAATGCTATTTCTTTCATGAAGCTACATAATTATTGTAAGTCTACCTTGCCCTTTCACACACTGAATTTTTACAGTTCTTTCTCTTTCTCCCTTTCTCCATCTGTCTCTTTCCCCTCTCTTTGACTCTCTTGACTCTCTTGATTGTCTGTTTCTCTGTCTGTCCCCTAGTCTGTCTCACTGTGCATGTGGGTGGATGGGGGATCAGAGGTCAACCTCTGGTGTGTTCTTTCTGGATCCATTTACCTTACTTCTTGAGACAGTCTCTGCTGTGGAATAACACTTTTGTTCACTGGTTTAATAAAACACAGATTGGCCAGTAGCCAGGCAGGAAGTATAGGTGGGATAAACAGACAAGGAGAATTCTGGGAAGGAAGGCTGAGTCAGAAGACACCAGCCTGCAGTAAAGGGAGCAGCATGTAATGGCACACAGATAAAGCCATGGAACACATGGTGACATATAGATTGACAGAAACGGACTGAGTTTAAGTGTAAGAGCTAGTCAGTGGTAGGCTTGAGCTAATGGCTGAGCAGTTTGTAATTAATATAAGTCTCTGTGTGTTTACTTTGGTCTGAGTGGCTGTGGACCTTGGGGCTGCGGGAGCTGGACAGGACCAGGAAAACTTTCAGCTACAAGTCTCTGGTCACTGGGTCCTGGGGCTCATTGATGTGGTAGGCTGGCTGGCTAGGGAGCTCCGTAAAGGAACTCATCTCCACACCCAACCTCATCCTTGGGTGCTGGGAATAGAAACCAGGTCTTTGCATGTGTACAAGAAGTGCTCTACCACCCGAGCTGTCTCTCTGGGAACAGAGTTCTTAACAATCTGTGACCCATTTTGGTTGAATGCTTAATATTGATGACCTAAAAAAAAATGTTCACTTCTTTTTCTGCACACAATTACACACATCTCCAGCATGAATGCATTCTGTCTCGTGACTCTTGATTTTGCCTAACATTATTCATTTGGGAACCAAACATTGAGGATCCAATATGCATAGTCCCCTGTAGTTCTACTGGTATATATCTTATATGTGTGTTTATAATATATGAGAGAGTGCCTAGATTGTAAAACTAAAGCCATCTTCCAGTGACATATGAATTTAATTGATAAAATCTAATAAAGAATCTAAGCATTGCTATATCTATTTTTAGGGCATTTGTTATATATATTTGTTATTTAGCAGTTATTAAAAAAATAAAAGGACAGTGATTTTGTTTTTCTCCAATTTGTTGAGCTCCAAGGAAACTAAATTCATTTTGCTGCATTATTTACAGAAACAAATATATCACCTTCTGGGTATCTTGTTTTAAAAGGAAAAAAATCAATACAAATACATAATTTCTTTCCTCTGCTGGCATCACAGGTCTCAGGCACAGTTTGCATGTTGTAAAATCTCATGTTCTGCTTTCCTATCCACCACATAATATATGTGTTGCCTCATTATCATTTCAGATGCACATGCTGTTTTCTTAGAAGACAAGCCATTCTCCTCTGAGTGCTCAAGCAGAAGGAAGACTTAGAAGGAGTGTGGACTGTCCACTTACCCCAAGCTCCCTTCTCCCCCTAAAAGCATTGCTTTAATTCAGCTTTACTAAAAAACATTTAGCCCCTGCCAGTGTTTCAAAACACTTCTTTGGACAGCTTGAATTCATGGGGGATGGGGGGTGGGGAGGTGGGGCTGTAAACGATGGAGCCTCAATGACTTTGCTCTAGTGACACAATATGCCACACTGAACAACTGAGAGCTGGACTGGAGCAACACCACACACAAGGTCAAAACCCACAATGCGGTCGTCAAGCGTTTCAAGGTTGCAGATGTTAATTTACTGAACTACAACAATCATTCAATAGGTAGGGGTGGGAGAGAGACAGAGAGAGACAGAGAGACAGAGAGAGGATAAATCACTTACCGAGAGAGAGAGAGAGAGAGAGAGAGAGAGAGAGAGAGAGAGAGAGAGAGGATGAATCACTTACCCTGAAGCCAGAAGATAACACTTATGACTCTGTTAAAAGAAAACACATCTACAAGAGATGAAGAGATAGAGCAATTTGATTGGTGAGCATTCTGAGTCTTCCTTGTAATCAACTCCATTCAGGCTTTGGACTTGAAAGTCCTGAATGGGGCTGATTGCAGCCCTAGCACAGAACCTCTTGTTCCTAATATTTAATTATCGACATAAAGCCATATCCAAGATACTTCTTAATTACAGCAATGAAACTGTTTAGTTGACGAGTGTCCACTTTTGACAGATGTGAGGAACTGTCTCCAATAATGACCTGTACTTGGATAAGTGGTAAAAACATGATCACATACATAGGCTCTAGTGTCAGGATGCCAGAGTTCATGAAGCAGGAAAAGAGAGTGAGACACACACAGCTGTGAATGGTAAAAAGGCTAATTATGGGATCCAACAACCAAAAAGGCCATCACTTGGTCTCCTCCAGACCACCCAGAGGTTTGGACAAGACCACTGCAGAAAAAAAACAAAACAAAACAAAACAAAACAAAACAAAATAAAATTCCCCATGGCAGTCAAAGAAGACTTTCAGAGAACTACTTGTCTTTGGGGGATAAAAAAGAGCCCCCGGAACTTACACCAGGTTCTTGAGCTGCATGCTCACTGAGACTGTTTTCACTGTGGAGAGCATAGTGTGGCTTTTCTCTCTGTTTTATAATCTGCATGTTCACTGCCACTTCTCTGTCCTGTCCAGTTCACTTCAGGGGTCACAATCCTAGACAGCATATCACAGGATATCCTGAGACTTCAACATTATTACAGAACTTTCCCCAGTGATCGTTCAGTATACAATTGTTGCATGAATAAAGGAATACCATGTGCCCTTGGTGCAGGACACCACAGACTCTGACTCAGACTCAAACTTTATACTAACAGTTCGAAAGATGAACTATTTGCAGTTGGGGTGTAGACAGGGTATATTATTTCTATTTGGTTTTTGGCCTCCGAGGAAAAATACAGAGCTCTTTTGGTAGTGAAATAACAGCTTGTCCTCCCTCCACCTATCACAGCCTTTCTTGCTTTCTAAGGCATCTGTTTCAAATGGCCACTGTCATGGCGGAGGTATGTGCTGCATTGAGGAGGAAGTGAGGTAGAAGCAGAAGTCCCAGACGATGAGCTACCATTAGAATGAATGTGTCTGGACCTTCCCATTCTCTGCACCAGGGACTGGCATTCACATGGGCATGTAACCCCTTTCACTGGACTTCGATACAATTGTGTAGAATTCCTGGCATGCGGCAGCCACATGGGACAATCTGGGAGTCTCCATGTACAAGTCAGTAGTCCTAGGAGTTATAAGAAACTTTCAAGGGAAATTGTGTTGATTTTCTTAATTGTACAATCTAAAAAGTGATTTACAACCTTACTTTAAATATATAAATATTATTTAATTATTAAATTAAAGCTTACTCCTTTTTTTCCTTTTGTTCTTTCTTTTCTTTTCTTCCTTTTTTCATAGCTTGTAAAAAGAATCATTAATGATTTATACAATGAATTACTCAGGGAAATCCTGTCAATTAACTTCTATGGCTTTGTATCACTATTGGGTTTGTGGTAAGAAACTGTTAAGATAAATGCTATAATACTATATCCTCTTTAGATATTTTCTTTTGCTGGTGGATGAATCAATGCTAACTATTTCCTCCAGATGCAGAAAGAAAGGTAGAGTACAGAGCAGAAAAATGCAACAGACTTTCACATATATATTTAATTATTATTAAAAGTAGAAAGCAGAGGGCATTGTGTTCTTCTGAATTCCTCCATTGTCACATTGTGACAAAAATACTTGAAAAAAACAAGTTAAAGATTCCTAGATGGAGAAAATTTAATCCTTGGTCAATTGGCTCTGTTTCTAGGTCTATGATAAGGTAATGCATATTGACAGAAAGTATGATGGAGGAAAGCTGCTTGCCTCATGGGAGCTGGGTAGGGCCTGGGGTGAAAGAGACAGACAGAAAGGAAGGAAGGAAGGAAGGAAGGAAGGAAGGAAGGAAGGAAGGAAGGAAGGAAGGAAGGAAGAGAGACAGAAAGAGACAAAAGATACACACACACACAGAGACAAAGAAAGACAGAGACAGAGAGACAAGAGACACAGAGAGAGACAAAGACACACACACAGAGGGAGAGAGAGAGAGAGAGAGAGAGAGAGAGAGAGAGAGAGAGAGAGAGAGAGAGAGAGAATGGGAAGAGGGTGTAGTTCCCAAATTGCACCCATTCGCTCCAGTGTTCTGTCTCCTCGAGTGGACTCTAGCTCCTGCAGTGTCTACCATCTTCTAGTAATTTACAGAATGTGAACTCACCGAAGTATTAGCCCACTGACAAGATCAGAGCCCTTATGATTCAATCACTTTCCAGAGCAATGCTTCTAAACGTCATACTGGGGCCAAGCCATCAACACATGAACATTTGGAGGACTTTCTAGGTCCGAATTTCCCACCTCTTTTTTTATTTGTTTGATTGTTTTTTTTTTTTTGTGTTTTGTTTCTTTGAAACAGGGTTTCTCTATGTAACAACTCTGGCTGTCCTAGAACTCACTCTGTAGACCATGCTGGCCTCAAACTCACAGAGATCCACCTGCCTCTGCCTCCTGAGTGTTAGGATTACAGGCGTGCACAGCTTCCCCACCTCTTGTTTCTTGCTTTGAAAGTCTAACACCCAGCAAGACTATGGGCAGGTGACATCATCTTTAAGGATATGCTTATGGATAGATAAATTCATTAGGATGGAACAAAACCCTAGACTGTCGGTGTTTTTATAAGAAAAGGAAGAGATGCTAGGTGCATCCAAAGAGAAAATCAATTGAGGACAATATGAAGGTGATGCTATGCAGACACAAAAGGATCCCCACTATGGATTTCCAGCTGAGAGAACTGGGAGGGAATAAAAGCTTTCAGCGTAGGATACCCAAGTCTGCTGCATGTTGACAACATAGTCCTAACATAATTCAATTCATTCCAATGTAGCAAATATGGCTGTACTCTTATTCTGTGATTCATCTTCCCATTAATTAGATATTGAGCATTAACCAAAGTTTCCTTCATAATCCTAAAGGTGATGAATCATAAAGTGAGGAAATCAGGTTGAACCCTTCCCCTTTAATGGATGCATTTTCTGATGTACACTCTGAGGCTTCTTTTCTTTCCTTTTCTTTTTTTTTTCTGTCTGTCTGTTTGTCTTCTCTCTAACACTTCATTTAATAATTCTAGGTTTTGGAAATCAAGAACATGAGCTGACATGGTAACAAACACTTGTAATCCATGTGTGGGAAACTTATGCAGGAAGATTATGAATTTAAGGCAATTGTGGGTTACGAAGCGGAACACTGATGAAGAAGAAGGAGAAAGCTAATAAAATTAACATTTTGTTTTTATTCATCATTTAAAAAAATCATCATGGTGAGGCACTTAAAGAAGGCTGAATAAAAGTTTTATGACTTCATTATTTAACTGCTCTTATAATATGTATGATACCTAAGTGCATGTCCATAGAAACAGTCAGTTATATCTAAATACTAATGCAAATGACTTCTTGATGTTATTTGTGTTTATATGTATGCTTAGAATATCAAAAATGAACACACAAATTATAAGTAATTTTTTGAAGGTGAAACCTTTAGAGTCATAGAAAAGTACCATTTGGAAGTGAATAGTACATGATTTATAATATTCTAGCATCTGGAGGTTGATTTGCATAAGGAATAAAATGATTTGCTCTTGAAAGGATTTGGAAACAACTGATATTCACACTCAAGGGTAATGTCTTTCAACCCTTGTAGGCCCTACATAGGAGGGATAGAATTCACTTCTAACAGCCTATGCTTCATTTCCAGGGACTTGTTTCCCTTCTGATATTCGGGCTGCTACTCTACTTTATCTTTTGGAAAACTTAGGAAAAGATATTAGAATGCAACAAAGCGACAGTGATTGGGCTACTGAAATGACATTTTTTAAATGATATTTTCTCCCGATTATTTTCAAAGTTTGATAATGTGTTATTAATAAAAAAAAACTTCCATGTTGCCTCTGCAGAATTAGAAATGGAAATTAAGAAATAAGCACTAACCAATGTTTGTCAAACCTATATGTCCCCAAATTTTCTGCACATTCTGACTCAGTGGATCTGAAATAAGTAAGTTATGAGCATCTGCGCTTTTTAACAAATTTCTGGAAATGTCAGTGCTACAGGTCAGTGGATCGTACATTTTTTGTTTATATATTTTTTATTTTTTTCAAGACTGGGTTTCTCTGTGTAGCTTTGTCTGTCCTGGAACTTGCTCTGTGTATAGACCAGGCTGGCCGCTAACTCACAGGGGTCTGCCTGCCTCTGCCTCCTGAATGCCGGGATTAAAGGTGTGTGCCACAGCTCAGATGAATCATACATTTGTGAGCAAAGGGTTAAGGGAACTAACTTTGGGCAGAGGAGCACAGTGTCCAGCATCTGCAGCAAGTGTGCAGGCACCGTTAGCTGTGTTTGCACGAGACTCATGGAAGGGGCTGGAGAGGTGGCTCAATGGACTTGAGTGGGGACACCCATCACCCATGCAAGAACTGGGTGTGGTAGCACCTGCTTGTAACTGTGGTGGAGAGGAGAGAGTGTTCAGAGATAGGTGGTCCTGAAACTCACTGACCGACTGACCACCCAGTCCAGCTAATTAGTGACTTCAGAGAGAGATGCTGTCAAAATAAAACAAAACAAAACAATACAAAAACAAAAAACACTGAGATACTGGTGGCACACGCCTTTAATACCAGCACTTGACAGTCAGAGGCAGGCAGATCTCTGAATTTGAAGCCAGCCTGGTCTACAGAGTGAGTTTCAGGACAGCCAAGGCTACAAAGAGAAACCCTATCTCAAAACACCAAAAAACCAAACCCAAACAAGCAAACAAACAAAAAAAAAAAAAAACAAGGTAGAAGATGAACTCTGGCCTCTAAGTGCTCGTGCATACATGTGTACACCCACCTGCACTTACATATACAAATGTGCACAAAAAAAATAAAGGCAGAGAGAAAGAGATGGAGAGTGGGACAGGGGAAGGGAGGGGCAGGGAGAGGGGGAAAAGGGGGAGGAAGATAGAGTCTGAGACTGGAAACTGGAAAATTGCAGAAGGAAGCTCGTAACTTCCACATGCAGTGTTGGTTCATAACTAACATTTATAATTACCATAGTTTTTCAGCAATAAAACCCTGCTAACATGGCACATGTGTTTTGATCAAAGTCCCCAAGACAGGTTGGTACTGTGTGTGTGTGGTGTGTGTGTGTGTTTGTAATATTCAAGTGGAGGAGTTGTGAGCTGGACATTAGACAGATTAATTCCTGGCTATGCAGAAAAGAAAATAGGCAAACTTTAGGCAAGAGTTAATTTTTTGAGAATTTCCATGGACTAGCATTTCATTAAAATTTTATAGCCCCCTTAGAGAGTAGGAAAGGTTTTTGTCACTAGCCTTGAGTTGCAAAAATAAGTCAAGGTCATAATTTAATGTACCCTCAGGATTGTTTTAGATCTAGCTTCTTTTAAATCTCCTCTCAGTTCCTCAAAAAGAATCATTAAGATAGCCAGCCCTACAGGCCCCTGCTGCTCAGATTCTCCCATTTAAATGACCATAATAACCACAACAAAGGAGTGTGTGTTTAACGCTGTTCATCTGCACTTCAGTTTGTCCCAAACCTATTAATGACTAATTCTGAGAGCAGGCAACGGTCTCTGGAAAACATTTTCAAGGTGGCATGTCCGACTTCAAAGCAAATCAAACCTCCACACTGCAGGCTCCACCCAGCAGGACAGAACTGCCTAGGGGCAATGGCCTCCCTAAGACCTACACGGGAGTGGGAATTTGCATTCACATTGTGTGTATTTGTTTATAGCTGGGGAACTTGTTCCTCAAGTCGTTCAATAGCTTCCCATGAAAGTTTTATAAAGGCAGATGAAAGTGACTTTGAGGGGAACAGAGTGGGAGGAAAACGACACTGGCTCCCTAAGCAGGGGGCGCTTAGATCGCTTTCCTGGGATTCTAAGAGGGACGCTTGGGCATCCCTGGGTAGAGGTTCTCATTTCCTTTGGACACCGGCTAACTTTGCTACATTTTAATCTCTTTTCTTTCTGCGTTCTCTGTGATGAAATGCTCTGTAGTAGCAGGTCTGGGTTCTGTGGTTGCTGAGTCAGCTGAGCTCTGGAAAGGGATGTCTTCCTTTGATTGGCAGTTACAGGAGATGGGGACCTAGTGGAGAAGGGAAGGGGGACCTGTGAGGTCAGTGCTGCAGACTGTAAATGCCGGCATGGTGGCGATTTATTATTTCTGGTGACTAATTATGCGGAGGTTTGTGTTCCGTGGGTGTTTGATGGGAGGCTTTCCGGAGCTATCGTCTTACTAAAATACTTCCATCCTTCAACTCTTTGTCAACACTTAAAAGACATCACTTTTCTCTGTGGGTCAAGGAAGATAAGGAAGTAGAAAATGTTCCTATGATAAATGTCACGATTCTGCAGAGAGGACCTAAGAAGGTTTTGTGGGGAGATAGCTGATCTCAAGAGCTGAAGGGTGCAAACCAGTCCCAGGGAAAGCATTAACCGCATCAGAAGGTGTTAGGAGTGGCACTTGCAGGAAATTAGTGAAATGAACACATCGGAAGAATTCACCGTGATTGTTTTGTCTAAGTTCAGTTAAACATCTTTAAATATTGGAGGCCTACACTTAACATGATCTCAAAGACTCCTAAATGAAATACAGCCCCATGGACACCATGCTGATAAAGCGGGAAATGGGGTTGAGGGAGTGGGCGAAAAGAAGAAGGTCTGGATTGGACCTGTTTGCCAAGTATTGTGTCCATTCAGATAATGTGCAAAAACAGTGCTTTAAACGCACGTTATTGTGATGAATTCACCAACAAAACACTGTGCAGCAATGTCAACACAGCCACCCAAACACCTTCCTCATCCGAAACTCGACATGCCAGTGAACGGCTCTACAGTGAGAATAGCTGTTTCGAAGCCACAGAGCTTCGTGTAGGGTTCTACACCGTCACTGTCGGCTGCATTTACATAAACAAACCTGCAATAGAAAGAGAAAGAAAAAATGACAACGTTAAAACTCGGAAAACAATTGGCTTCATAGCCTCTCCCATGTCTCATGTGTGTTTACTGTGTATTTTGTCCCTTTCAGGTAATTCCACCCTTTCTAAATGTTCCTCTTCTTCCACATGTACACATTGCTTGTTTACATGTATGTATTGTAGGATGGGATGCTGCTATAACATTTATGAAGCAATAGATCTGAATGAAGCGTAGCCTTATCTAAATTTAACTGGCAAGTTAAAACATTAGAAAATTATGTTTCTTTTTGTTGTATCAACAAATATCTCCCAAACTCAGTGGTAGAAAGAGAAAATTTCTGAGATTTCCAAATTTCTCCACAGAACATACAAAGATGGAAGGAAGGAGACTGAATTAGTAGCAAATGACAGAATAAAAGAAATTAGCTTGAAAAATTACATTCTTGATGATGTATTAAAACCTTAACTGAAATTCTGTACCAATCCCCCTAGGTGGCACCACATCTGCTTGTAAACTCTACTCCAGAGCTGTGGTTGCTTCTCCTCGTGGGCTACACACACACTGGACCCCAAACTGCGCCCAGCTGAAGTAATTGCACCCTGAGTATCCGCAGCCAATATACATTCAATGTAAGTGCACTGTGCCTTCTTTCCTCAGAATGTCATAATAAAGGACCCTGGTTTTCAGATGAGGGAGGCAGGGAGGGTAATTTCTCCACCTCTAGCCTTGCTGCTGGAGGCAGAGAGTACTGATCCCACGGACATAATTTTTCTCTTTCTTTCTGGCTGATAGCTATCATGGCTCAATAAACTTTATTCCAGAGGTCTCTTGTCTCAAGAATTTTGATTTAGCAGTGGCATGTAAAATATATTTATTTCTCCTCAGGTTCCATGACGGCAGTTGGTCATCTGTGACGCTGCTGTCTAGGTCGGCTGGGATCCACCAGCCTTGACTGCAGGGTGACAACTATTCCCAGACTGTAACAGCTGCCCCTGCCCAGTCTTCCTGCCTTCATATTTTTTCTTGACTCCATATACCAATAAATACCAGTAAATAAGTGGAGTTCTGTAAATCAGGGTATGCTTTTAACCACTGAGCCACCTCTCCAGCCCCATTTATTTACACTTTTTCCCATATAATAGAATCGATGGGTAGACAAAGTTAAGGAAAGAGGATAATTCTAAATGCTAAGCAATGAGGAAGTGATGGTGTGTCAAACGTGTCTGCTGTCCAGAGGCTGGAGACAGACCATCAAAAACCACTGATTGTCTAGCTGTGGGTCTGGAAGGCTTCTGAAGGAAAAACAATCTGAAGTATAGTGAAAGGAGATGAGATCAGGAAACAGGTGACTGCGCGCGCACACACACACACACACAGACACACACACACACACACACGATAAGTTGATACTCGCCCCCCCCCAAAAAAAATCTCATTGTGGATAATTTTCACCTAGAGATATGGAGGGAATGCAAAAATAAGATATTTCAAAACAAAGAGGTTTATATACAAATATTTCCACAGAGTATAATGCTCCTCCATCAAGAGCTTATTTGAGATGATATTAGAAGATATTATTATTTAGACTATTCAAATGATCTTTCCCCCCCACTTGACCTTTTCCATACATAGTACTTGCCCTGAGGCTTGCTCTCTTATGGACTGAAGGTGGCTCTGAGGCCTCTAAGTATCATGTCTTTAACACAACCTCTGAAGAACTCATTGTTGGTCTCTTTGTAAAACCCTGGCAGAGTCTCATATCTAACTAGCCAAATATCTCTCAAAAGTTCCTTCCTGCGTGAATTATGAGAGAGCGATAAAGAAACACTCTGATTGGTATCTATGCTATCTAATAATGTTGTCATTCGTCATGTGTGACTTTACACTGAAATAAAATTGCATACAATTAAAAATTCTGTGCATCATTTGCTCTACCCAGAACTCTAATGCTTAGCAGTCGCGCATAGTCAGCGGGTACAAGATTGAACAGTGCAGGTTGTAAATGGTTTTTATCATCTCATGAAGTTTCCATGTACAGTGCTGGTTTGGATAAATAATGACCCAAGCCCTTGTGCCCAGGAAAGGCTCAAATTTCCTGAAAGCATATGGCTTTCTAATTGAAAGTAATCCCGGTTCCATGGGGAGGATAATGGGAGCAAATATCAGGATCAAATTGTGCTGCCAAAATGGCTGTGGGTGAGAAAGGACACTTGAGTTGACTTTGGGGGGCAGTAGAAATACATCCTGGGGCCTGCCAGGGCAAGGTCAGAAAGTGAACTCCATTTTGTAGTAAACTTGGTAGATGCTGGTCTTATGCCCTAAGAAGGGCATACACTGCACCAGTGGCGCAGGAGGCCGGAGTATGGCGCTGGGTTCAGTTCAAGCTCTCTGGAGGCAGAAGGGGAGCTTTCCAGTATACACTTGACAGTCTATGGAAGCAGCTGTTCAGGCTATTGACTCTGTGAAAGTCCGTGTGCTAGTGACTGGACAAGGATCCTTCTCCATCTCTACTGCAATTGTGGATAACAGAAGTATCACTGGAGGTGACCTGAACTAAGGGAGGATCTTCTTTCCAATGTTAAATATGAGGCAAAGAAAGTTGGCTAGTAAAGGGTTCTTCCTTTGGCAGGAGCCAATATTAAATGTTGCGTAGGAAAGACCAGATACAGTGTTTGCCATTCCAGTCCAACATCCGTTGTCCTCTGACACCTGAAGTGCTTGCCTTAGTCGAGTAGCAGCATCATGTACACTATTATTGTTACTGCAGTTGCCTAGCAAACATTTGAGCACATTGATGTACGGGGGCTATAATAACATTTTCCTTTGTCTACTAAATGAGCATGGCACCATCATGATTTCCCACTTGCTGGGACAGTTACACAGGGTCTTGCTTTTCTTCCTGAGTTCACTGTGCAAATTGTCCTAAAAAGTGGAAAGGGAGAACAGTGCATAAAGGTCTAGGTATGCTCCCTCTTTGCCAATGAGGAAGAGGGCTCTGGCTTCTACTCTTCGAAGGAGAGAAATGGAAAGGAACAGAAGCTTTCCACGGAGCTCCAATACACACCCTGCTTCATGGAGTGGGAGGCCCTGTAGCCACACAGGACAGCTCCTTGTCTTCCAGTGGTCCTTCATTCTTTTCTTCCCTTAATGCATCGCATGGGATATGGTTTTATTTGTCGGGGAGGGGACAATGCCTGGTTTTGCTTCATTTCTTCTTGTTTAAAATTGTTAATTGCTTCTTGTTATCTGGTGAATACAAACAGAAACATTCACAAAATATGTGTGCATATGACAGCAATTTATGGTAATGTATATATATCTGTATATATGCATATATTATATGTATTTGTGCACTTGAATATTCATATTCTTGGAGAGGTACGTTGATTATTTGTGTATTTCTTATCTCCCTCTTAAGCCTATGAGCACAAACCTTGTTCATATTAACATTGCAAAGTAAAGGAGGACAGTCACTAGCTAAATATATTTAGGAAATCTTTCACATTTATTTCCAGCTTGTTCTCCCTTTAATTTTTCTTGGCATCTCAGGTAATTTGCTTGGGAAAAGAATTGTTATTTCCTGTTCACTTCAATAAATGCATCATGTCACCTTCAGGTACAAATTGTGACATGAAGACATGAGATTGCAAGCGGCCAGTGCCACTGCAGTTTGCAGGGGAAGTTGGCAAACGCTGTTCCTCCGGCCTGAAACAGTCCCTCGTGTTAAGTTAGGCTAGGTGCTGTTTCACAGTTCAGACTGTCTTACCAGGGAGTCACGGGAAGCAGGGGTGAAGGTGTTTTCTGATTGCTGCTGGGAGGTTTGGGGAAATGATAGGCTCCTCCTGCCTCTCAACACAGGCGAATATTTGATTCTTGGAAGAACATACTTTATTTATCTTTACTTCTTTACCAATAGATGAAAGCATGGCTCTGACGAAGTGTTTTTATGATATCTTTTATTTTTAGAGATACGTGATTTAAAAAAAAAATAACAGTATTTTATATTGTTAAAGCCAGTGTGAAAGATGGCCTAATGCATTCCTGCTTAAGGAACCAGGCTGGCCCAAACAAACGAGCTCTGCTCACCAATCAGTTTTAATATAAGTAAGAACTCATAGGAAAATAGGCTAGGCAAAATCCATGGGAACACACAGTGTTTATAGGAAGCTACATAAACAATTGTGGGGGATAAGAATGTGGTAGTGAGCTTGCCTTGCACATGGCAGGCCTTGAGTTAGACGCCCAGCACTGCAAATACAAACACACACACACACACACACACACACACACACACACACACACTGCAGATGGAATTGGAAGACCCGAGGTAATTGCAGACCAAGACAGATATTTTGGCAAGCATTTTCCAAAACATAAAACAACAACAACAACAAAATATCAAGCCTCCAACATTATTAAATTTGTTAGTAAGAGTGATGCACTCATATCCTCTTTAGAACTAGTCAGACTGAAAAACTTAATCATAAATATTTTGCTTCATTTCCATCCAATGTTTCCTTTTTTTTTGACTTTTGGTTTTCTTTCTATCTGCTCATTGTGCTAGGCGATTTGAATGGAGGAGATGATAGGAAGCTACAAGCAAGTGCTTTGGGGTCAAGTCAATACTACACTTCAACTTCATAAAGTGACCAAGCAATTTGACAGGTATGTTTTATGTGTGTGTTTGTGTGTATGTGTTTAGACAGAACTGAAGATGAGCGTGTAAAATGATCTTTATGATATCACCACAAACATGCTTACAAATAACCATTTCTCCATAGGCTGGACAGGTCTGGGTAACTAACGAAGCAGCAGCTTCAGACTGAGTAGGTGTCTGTGCAACCATCGTGTGGCATCTCAGAGAAGGATGTGCTTAACTGTTTGTACCAAATGGAGATAAAATGTTTACTTTAGTGCCCTAAGGTCAGTAGTATTTATGGGACATTCACCAGCTATACACATATATCCATAATTCTATGAAAGGTACATAATTCTCTATTTGGGGCTATAATATAAAAAGGGTATTTGGAAAAAGAATGAAGGTATATTTTAGAATAACAAAATAAATAATGATCAAAAGAAATCAGTTTTGTATGTTCAAATGTTAAAAAAAAGTTACAGACTTCATTATAGATATCAATTTAAAATTGTCTGAAACGTAAGATATGAAAGTGTGTGTGTGTATGTGTGTGTGTGTGTGTGTGTGTGTGTGTGTGCTTTTGCATCTTTGTATTTGGAAATTGATCAGGCATGAGCTCAAAGGTAGATCTTTCAAAGT
Organism: Peromyscus leucopus; assembly: GCF_004664715.2. Lineage (NCBI taxonomy): Eukaryota > Metazoa > Chordata > Mammalia > Rodentia > Cricetidae > Peromyscus > Peromyscus leucopus. Next base: position 24,987,697 of record NC_051073.1, on the reverse strand, counting down.
ATGAAAGTTTCTAAGTGAAAAACCTTAGCTTCTCTCTCCCCCTAAACAACGTTTGTTTGCCTCTGAGCACCCCTCTAGTTTCACTGATCTACCAGCAGAAATGAAGTCACAGATCCTGTTTTTTGCTTTTTTCTTTTGGTAGCATATGTCTGTCAAGGTTTCTCCTGCACATGTCAAGACAACCCTCTCGAGCACATGTGGGTTATTTATCATCAAACAGATTTCATAGTAACAGGTGCGTCCGGGGAACCCATGTGTATATAAAAAAAGACTAATTTCCTTTCCTCCCCTAAAAGACAGTGCCGGAAAGTGATAAGATAATGGCTGGGATCCTTGACAACTAGAAGCTTCCAGCAGATGTAGCTCTTGAAGCTTTTTCTAAACAGTCGAAGGTCTTACGCAATCGCTGGCGGCAAACGAGTCAGACGACGGAAAGATATTAATAAACTTAGGCGTCTTGGAACAATAGAATGTATGGACATGAAAGCTCCCTTAGAGGTGTTCCCATCCAACCACCTCATTAATTGAGGCCAAGAAAGAATGGTTGATTTGCCTAAACTCAGGAGCTGTTCCTCCGGGAATCAGGTGTTCAGACGATTAGCTCGGGATTCTCTGACGCCAACACCTTCTCCATTTCTGTTCAAATCAGCCCAGACATCTTGTCTTTTGATCTCTTTACTGAGCAGTTTCCTGTAGCATATCTTTCTCTCGCCTCTGTGCATATGTATTCCTCCCATATTCCTTCTTCCTATTTTCTGAGATGTTACTTGTGCTTGTATGCAAAAAATAACGTTAAGTGCACTACTCGGAATGATTTGAAAAGAATATTATCAAGCAAGAGATGCAGTGGATAGCATGTCACACCTGCAGAGTAATCGTATTTTTTCTCCCTGGCAGCATCGGCACGATCACTCGACATAGAATTAAAAATCAGCAGCTCCAGAGAAGGGCTGCGCAGCCCCCACCAGGCTCTCGTCACTGGTGGCTGAGCTCAGGCACTCTCGCTTCCAGGGAGGAGCAGAAGAAGCGGCTCTGAACCTGGCCACTCCGCTGCGTTTGTGTCACTTGTGGAGATCGTGCATGACAAATCCTCAAACGCGCCTGGTGACATTTAGAGGAGCACCGGGGACTCTTGCCAATATGCCAAGCAATCAGAGTGTGCATGACAAATTATGAAACACATACTGTGAAAATTATGGACTCTGTCACGGTGCCAATCCGCTGCTGAAAACCTACTGCAGCGCTAGAAGTAATGTTGGCGCACATTTGTTGCTAAATTCAGTCGTATTTCTAATTCGGTAATGGATTGATCCTGAGGGTGAGTTGCTGTACCTGTTTAGGTTTCAAGTGAAGAGTGCAGGGCCTAACAACCTTACCTGCTAGCATAAGGAGTCTGAGGTGTCGCATCTTCACTCACAGCCCCTGTCTTGCTTATCCATAGCACACAGGTTTTAGAGATGGCCCCTAAGTCTTAGCCTCCTCGGACCTGAATACCGGAAAAGCCATTTCTAACATGCAAAGACATACAAGGTATTTTATCCCTACTGTATACAGCCCTCACCTCCAGACTTGCCTCAAGGACGAGAGCCGGGCTTGTGAGCGGGTGGAAGCCCAGCTCTAGTGAACACTGACTGGAAAGTGTTCTTCTTCGAACCTGGATCAAGTTAATGCCTGACACTCAGTGAGTCATTGCGCAAAATCGTCGAGTAAAAGGCACTGGCGAAAGCTACTTTACAAACACAATAAAAAAAATGCCAAACAAAATTACAGCAATTCAATGAAAGAATGAAATGTTCCTCAGGCACAGGGAGGACCAGTTCCTAAGACCAGGGGTTTGCAAACTCTTGCAATAACACCATGTAGTTGATAAATAGAACCTGTGCGTGTCCACTAACATACTTCAACTCATCTCTGACGTACACATAATACAAAACCCAGAGTAAATGCCATGTAGATCATTGTTATATTAATAGTTATGGAATAATAACCAGAAGAAAATGACTTTCTGTTTAAGTACAGACAGAAACTTATTTTTGTTGGATGTTTTTAAACTGAAATTAATTGACTCCTTTGAGGTAAAATTTTAAAAGATTGATTGTATTCAAAAATATATATTCAAATGTAATTCAAGAATCTGGTGAGACTCAGAATGTGTCTAATAATTTGTCTTTAGAGGGCACTCTTTCTGAAGACAGCCTCATACTCATTTATACCTGGCCCCTTCACCTACAGTATCTGTCTTTATGGATACAACCACCCCGAAAATGAACATATCTGGCAAACAGGGATTGCACTGCCCAGAACAAGTCACAAAATTGTTTTTCTTGTCATTATTCCTTAATAAAGCTACTTACACTACATTTAACCTGGTATTAGGAACTAGCAGTATTCTAGAGATAGTAACTATTCAGGAGAATGTGGGTATGAATATGTGCAAATGTTTTGCCATTTTATGCAAATAGCCTTAAACATTGAGGATTTTGGAAGTAATTTTCAACCAGGAGCTAACTCTATATGGAAATAGTGCTTTTTGTCATTTTTTTTTTCATCTACATCATTGTATTTATCAGCTGCCCTTGCTCCTGGAATCCATCAATGATTTAGAATTTTCCTAACTTTGTCTAGGTTGTTGAAGAACTTGTGGTCAACATTCCTGTTTATCTCTGTTGCATTCAATTTTGTGTGTGACACTTTTCCCATAAATCAAGACCTATTAACGATTTTTACTAACATTAGTACTAGAGAATAGCATGAAAGTCTCAGTTCAGAAGAGATTTGGCAAAACCTAGTAACTCCTGAATTTGGTTCTAACACCATATGGATGTGGCATGTTGTGGATCTCATGAAAGGATCTCATGAAAACAACAAAGAGAAATGGGAAGCGGAGCTCTTCCAGGCCATTCCTGTGGTGCATGCTGAGAGCGCTCTTAGCTTCTGTCACTACCAGACGTCCTGAGACTGAAGCCAGGACATGCCCTCCAACTCGGTGCTCCTTTTCTTCGATGAAAAGAGGAGTTGACAAGGCAACTGTCACCCAAGCTCTTCTCCTCGTCAGAGTCTGTCTAACCTGTCAGGATGAATGATTGGCAGTTGGCCACTCATCTTCCTAATGATATGGAAGATGACTTCCAAAATATTGAGCAAAGTAGAAGCTAAGAGTTAGTGATCAAGACCATCTTATATTTAGGAAATTGTGATGGAGATGGTGAAGAGTGTGTGTTTAGTAATCTGCACATTAATTCTCCTAAATGAGAATACATTGTTTTGGCCAAAAGAGAGTCCAAGAGTTTGGCCCGTGCCAAATGAGAAAGTGGCAGCACTCTTCCATCTATGTCTCTGATTATAAAACAGCAGGAGAGATCGTTAGGGTAGCATACACGTTCTGCTTTGGGGCATATGTCAGGTTCAATACTGTGAAAAGATGCAAGCTTTGCCAAGGATGCCAAGTCCTGCTTCCTGTGACTTCCCCAACAATGCCATGCTCTGCTCAGGCTGCTGGCAGGTTTGCAGAGACGGTGGTGGTGAGAGACACAGATGGTGGCGAGAGGCTGACATTGCATATTATTTACCAATCAGAAAATGACTCAGTTACTTTATGCACACAATTAGAAAGGACCACCTGCACCAGCCTGTGCCGCCTGCTCCCAGGCAACAGCAGGCAGAGGGCACGTGTCAGCATAAGAGATGAACTATTTCACTCTTCGTTATTTGCATGTAGACCTTCAGCCATAGCTGTATTCTTTAGTTTGTGGTATTTCGATAATACCGCTTTTCCTGTTAGGGCTATGTTAGCATGATGGATCCAGGTGGAGTTCAGTTTAAGTGAGACCGTCCTGTCTGTCCTTCTTGGATTCCGTTTTTCAGATTTGGAGCCTGAAATATCAAACGGCAACTTTGTGAAGTGATTTGCATGCATCGTCCTGAAACATGGTGCTCTCAGACAGTTTGGGTTATTGTAACCACAGACTTATCTGTGTGTGGTTAAGATTTTTAGGGAGCACCTTAATTATTTGGAAACTCAAGGAGGACACTAAGCTAAATAATCTTGGCATTAAGAGTAAGGGATCTAGCATTTCTTGAACCTCTGCCGCAGACTCTTTGTAGCTTCTCACTCGTGCATTCCTCCATGAACTCTTTCACACAAGTAGCATTATTTCAACGTAAAGCTTAAGTGTCAGAGACAAATACATTTCCAAGTTCACTCAATTAGTGTGTGGTTGACAAAATGAGTCTAACCCGGTATGGGATTCTGAATTCTGTTCTGTTGTCAAAAATGTTGATAGCATGTACTCTCCCAAAACTTATTGTGAGATTTCATTAAACTTCTAGGTTGCTTTTTTTTTTTTTTCAAAATGGAAAACATTATCTGGGCAAGAGTTTTAATCCCAGAATTGGGAGACAGAGGCAGATCCATCTCTATGGGTTCAAGGGCAGCCTGGACTATATATTGAGTTTGAGGCCAGCCAGAGCTATATAATTAGACCCAGTCTCAAGAAAAAGGACACAAAAAGAAAATATTTAAAGTTATTATTGTATCTATGCAGTTAAAAAAAATCTTCTCTGTAAAGAAATGTATGAAAATTGACAGTGCCCTTCTTATCAATCATCTCTGTGGTAGAATATTATTTTAAGATATGTTACTTTTGTTTATGTTGCCTTTGTTTAACTCTGTAAAGCTGTGTAACTGCGCCTGTCTCAAACACCTGATGGTCTAATGAAGAGCTGAATGGCGGCGAATAGTGAGGCAGGAGGAAGGATGGGCAGGGCTGGCAGGCAGGAAGAATTAATAGAAGGAGAAATCTGGGGGAGGAGAGACCGAGGAGTGAGAGAAGGAGGGCCGGCCCCCCAGCTACACAGCAGGACCCATTTCTAGCCATTGTGAACAGGGTAGCACTGAACGTTGTTAAGCAAGTATCAGTAGAGTAGGACATGGAGTCTTTCGGACATGGCCAAGGAGTGGGACAGCTGGGTCATAGGGCAGATTGGTTTTTAGCTCATTGAGGATCCTCTACACTGATTTCCGGAATGGCTGGCCCAGTTTCCATTCCTACCAACAGTGAATGAGCCTCCCCGTCCCCCACACTCGAGCCAGCATTTGCTGTCTGTCGGTTGTTTTGTTGATTTCAACCATTCTGACTGGGGTGAGACAAAATCTCAAGGTTGTTTTCATTGCGTTTCCCTAATTGTTAAGGATAATGAATGCTTTTTTGAGGTACTTCTTAGTTATATTGCCAAAAGAGGGTGAATTACCCTCTTCCAGGAATGGGCCCCCTACTTGGTTAACCAATGGAAAGTGGTCGACCCCTGAGTCATTCATACACCCCCCCCCCACACACACAATGGACTAAGTATGTTGTATTTCTGTATTTGTGCATCTTCCTTTCTGTGTAAGAATAATAATCCAAGAAAAAGAGGCCATCAATTTGAGAGGATAATAGGGACAAAGTGGTACATGGGACAGATTGGAGGGAGGGAACAGTGGAGGTGCTGGAGGGAGAAACCAGAAGAGGGGTGCAATTATATTTTAATTAAAATATAATAAATAAAATATACTTTTAAAAGGTTTTCGTGTGGAAGATCAAGTCACTTAGTTTTATTTTTCTTGTGGGTTTTTATCTCCGTAGACCCTTTCTATCTACTGTTTCAGCAGTCTCTAAAGATTCTGATTGATTTCTGCTCTATTTAACTCAGAATACTTTCTCATCCCCCCCATTTTTTTGGGGGGGAGCATGGGCTAAGTACAAGTGTTTAATTTCACAATATTTAGAGATATTTTGAAGAAAATCTTCCTTTGATCTCTTTCTTTATTTCTTTAAAACTAGTTGTTTATATATCTTGTAGATGGGTGACTTTTTGGCCTGCATGTCTGCCCATCAGAAGAGGGCATTTGATGCTGGTAGAGATGGTTGGGAGCCACCATGTGCTTGCTGGTAACTTACTCTGGTCCTCTGAAGAGCAGCCAGTGCTCTTAACTGCTGAACCATCTCCCCAGCTCCTGATTTTGATCTCTTGTTTAGTTCAAGTGTGCTGATTCAACTTGCATTATTTCAATCACACTACATTCAATGATACATTACTTTTGACCCCGAATATGAGCTACATTGTTAAATGTGTTGTGTGCGCTTGATCTTGGAAGACCAGTTAGTATATAAATGTCAATTAGATAAATTTGACTGACAGTGTTTTGTCTCTACTACCATTGCTAATTTTCTGTTGTCTTATTCTTCCAATTACTTACGATAATATAACAACCAACCTTGATTAGGGATTAGTTTTCTCTCAATACTCTATTAATTTTTGCTTTGTATACTTTGAAGTGATTTCTAGTTATAATATCTCTTTTGAGTCTGTGCTTCCAAGTTAACAGTATTTTTTTTTTTTTACTTAAAATTGTTAACTCCCTGTATTTCTGTTTTCATCACATCCTTCTTTTTTGGCTTATGTCACATGTCTTTCTGTCACATGTCTTTCTGTCTTGATGTGTCTGTAATGTTTATCCCTATTACTAGTTTTGAATAATTTTATTATAGTATGTCATGTGTTTTTAATTTGTATTTCATGTATGCAAGATTTTTGGACCAGTAGGCTTATAGTTTTTCTGAAATTTGAATTTCTTCAACTACTTTCTGTATTTCTTCTCTCTTTTATATCAGAAGTTAACACATAATTAGGATGTTTGAAATTGGTATTGTTTTGGGCATTTTTAATATGGGATATACTTATACAATAGAGTTTTATTCAGCCATTAAGAAAAATGAAATTATGTCATTTTCTGGAAAATGGGCATAACTAGAGGTGACCATACTAAGCAAGTTAAGTAAGACTCAGAAAGACAAATATAGCATTCTCTAGATTATGGATCCTAGATTGGATATAAATACATAAATCTTATACATATATATGTATATATGAATGACACAAAAGAAGACTATCTATTAAAAGGAACGAGAGTAAGTGGATAGGAGAAGGCAGAACATGGCAATGATTATGGTCCAAGTATCTGATTTTTTTTGTTTTGTTTTGGATACAGAGTTTCTCTGTTGTAGCCCTGGCTGTCCTGGAACTCACTCTGCAGACCTGGCTGGCCTCGAACTCCTGAGTGCTGGGATTAAAGGCAAGTGCCATCACCACCTGGCCAGTACCTGATATTCTTAGATAAAATGGTCTTTGTGAAGCATGTCACTATGTGCAAACAATGTATACACACTCACACACACACACACACACACACACACACACACACACACACATACACACAACTAAAACAAGAAAGCACAAAATGTCTTTGGATAAAATGTACATTATAATGCACTGTGTGTGTGCGTGTGTGTGTGTGTGCGCGTGTGTGTGTGTGTGTGTGTGTGTGTGTGTGCGCGTGCGTGCGTGCGTGCGTGCGTGCGTGCGTGCATGCATGCGCATGCCTGTTTGTGTAGCTCTGGAAACTAGAAGTTGTCACTGAGTACCTTTCTCGGTTACTCTCACTTTATTATCTAAAAAATTATGTCTCTATGGAGTTAGTGCGCATTGGGGGCACTCAGGTGAGAGGCCTCAGACCTCCCTGGATCTGGAGCTGGAGGCTATTGTGAGCCCACTGACAGGGGTGCTGGGAACCCGACTCTGATCCTCTGCAAGAACAGTACCTGCTCTTTATCGCTGAGCTGTGTCTCCTGCCCTGCGTCTTATTTTTGGAGACAGACTCCTTCACTGAATTTGAGTGTCATCAATTTGGTGGTGATACTCCTGGGAATCTGCCCATCTCCACCCGTCCCACTGCTTCTGGAACACCGGGCTCACAGAGGCACCGCCATGTTAAGAGTCTGAACTCAGGATCAGAACTCATGCTTGCACAGCGGAGCTTTACCGATCAAACCACCTTCCCAGCTCTACACTTTCCATGAATAAAACTTCTGACATAAAAAATTTGGTTTCGCTGGGTGGTGGTTGGCTCACGCCTTTAATCCCAGCACACGGGAGGCAAAGGCAGGTGGATCTCTGTGAGTTCGAGGCCAGCCTGGTCTACAGAGTGAGTTCCAGGAAAGGCACCAAAGCTACACAGAGAAACCCTGTCTAGAAAAAAAAAAATGATTTCTATGTTTCCTTTTGAGTGTTTCCTATTGCTATGTCTTCAAGTTAGTCAATCTCATGAAATTGTCTATTTTTCATACTGTTATTTTTGCCAGTTTGCATTTTTTAATATCCGACTTTGTTGTATTCATCTTCAAATGTATGATGTAATTATTGTTTATATTGTCTATGTCTCTATCTAACTTTTAAATCATGATACATAGTTATAGTAACTCCTAATTTTCCTGTCTCTTGATTCTTACATGTAGGACAGTTCTGGCTCAGTTTCAATTAATTTGTTATTTTCATTATGAGCTGCTTCCCTGCTTTTCGGTATGCCTTATAACACTTGATTACGTGCCAGAAATTACAAGTTTTGTTTTGTAAGACCCTACAGATTTTTGAATTCCTTACTGGGTTCCTAATCCGTACAGCTTGAGTTTTGTTGTGGAATACGACTATGATTCTAGGCATATGAATAACTCAAGTCATGCTTTTAAGCTTTTGGGGGCAAATTTAGGAGACGGTCTTGTCTAGAGCTCCCTGATGCCAATGTATACCGCAAAACCTCTTTGATTGCTCTGATCGGTGCCTCCTGAATCATGAGTTATCCAATCCTGTCAGTGCACTGGGCACCACGCGCAGCTGCGCTGTCTCTGATCGTGATGTCCTCCAATTCTTTTCGCTTGCTGTCTCTTTAACACTGAATGTGTCTTCACAAGCAGGCACTAATTCACACTAGGCTGCATACTCCGAGGGAATTCTCTGGAGATCTCTTGGGCTCTCTGTGGGTAACTGTCTTCTTTTAAGTGCTTTGTCTTGAAAAGTGCAGTCGTCCTGATCTGGAGCACACAGAGTCATCTCAACTAACGAAATCTAGCTGCTTTGACGACTTGCTTTTCCTTTTCCTCATTGGAGCTGCAAATACCTCTCTGGGAAGAAAACTAAAGCAGCAAGAGGCCTTTAGAGCCTCATTCTGCTCAAAGGTCATTGTCCTTCCTTACCTGATAGCCACTGTCATTGAAATAGAATTCCACAGTTTTCATTCAAAAAGTAAGATCAGCCTGTAGTAATCTTTTGCAGGCCACCTTTGCCTGAAAATAAAACCTATACTCACTGTGTGTATGGAAACACACGTAATTTAGGCTCGGCCTGCTTTAAGGCCTCATCTCCCATTCTTCCAGGAGTAAGTATGTATAACATGGCTAGAGTCCTTTGTTCCTCTTTCTGCTAACAGCAGAAATATAATCTAATGAAACATTGTCAGGTTGTCTTTGCTAAATGGACTAATGTATCCTGATTCCATTTCTATCTGAGAACATAGAAAGCTACCCTTTGTAATGTATTTTATTTTGTGAAAGAGAACACGATTAATTAAATAATAGTGCCTTAAAGTCAACTCAAGGGAGTTAAATCCAAAATGCTTTGTCATTGAAGGGGAAGATGCTTATCACTTCACAATCCTGCACAGATGTCCAGTGTTCTGTTTTAATTTTGTGTATCAGTAGCAATTGCTTAGTCTTAAAAAACAGTCCACAAAAGAGGTTTTCCCCTTTGGAAATTCCTTACAAGAGCCCTGTATACTAATGTTTATCCTGGCACCTCCGCTGCTGTAACTCAGAGAGTCATAGGCTCCCAGGTAGCCCATGGCTCCCATTCATTTGTTTAACTTCACTTTTTTTTTGTTTTGTTTTTTGAGGACTTATATAAACAGAATCATATCTGCATCTATTCAAAATGTTTTTTTTTTTTTCTCTTCTGTTTGCTTTGGGTTTATTTTCCTCCTCTTCTAGTTCTTGAAGTTGAAACTCAGGTTATTCACTTGAGACATTTTTTTTTTCTTTTCTAAAAGGAGCATTTGTGTGTGTGTGTGTGTGTGTGTGTGTGTGTGTGTGTGTGTATGTGTGTATTTTCCTTTAAGCTCTGCTCCAGCTATGTCACACAAAGTCTGGTGTGCTGTATTGTCATTATTTTTTTTTAAATAAAAAAGAAAAACTTATTTACTTTTATGTGCATTGGTGTTTTGACATGTGTGTCCAGTCCCCTGGAACTGGAAGACAGTTGTGAGCTGCCATGTGGGTGCTGGGAATTGAACCCAGGTCTTCTGGAAGAGCGGTCAGTGCTCTTAATCTCTGAGCCATCTTTCCAGCCCCCTCAGTATTTATTTATTTATTTATTTATTTATTTGTTTGTTTGTTTGTTTTATTTTAGTAATTTTCAAATCTCCCTTAGGACTTCTTTGATCAATGGTTTATTTTAATATTTTTAATTTCTAAATTTTTGCTAGATCTCAGTATTGATTTCAAGCTTAATACTGTTATGATTTAGGGATGCGGCTTGTATGCCACCAGTTATTTTTGAAATTACATTTATTTAGTTAGTTAGTAAGGCAGAACCCATAAGCCACGGCACCCCTGTGGAGGTCAGAGAACAGCTTGCTGGGGAATCACTTCTCTGCCTCCACCATGTGGGTCCCATGAGTTGTTAGACTTGGTTGCAAGACCTTTACCCGCTGAACTATCTCACCAGCCGGCTACCAGTTCCTTTAGATTGCTTGAGCTTGTTTTTAGTCATCCAGCACCCAGCCTATCGCAACAGCTACCTCTTCACACTAGAAAACTGCGTGCATTCTCTGTGCCCTGAGGAACGTGGCTTCCTCTGTTGATCTTGCAGCCTGACACTGCTGTGGTTTTGTTGCCTTGGATGAAAAGTGTGAAGTGTCAGGCTGCCAGATCATCAGGAAGCCGCCAGGGTCCATCAAGGCATGGAGACTGCTGAAGGGAAAGAGGTGACTTCTGTGTTGCTGCTTCCTTGGAAGTTGAATTCTGTCCTATGGGAGTGTGACTGCTGTTGTTTTCAGAGTCCTCAGAGTTCTGCGGCATCCATTGCCTCCAGATTGTACAGCTTTAAGCATCAGGAAAGAACACGTAGAGATGCATTTTTAAAATAATAGTGTGAATCCTCTAACAGGGACTATTTCTGAGCTCATTGGTATTGTTGGTTTCACTACTTTCAAGATCACTCACACTTTCTTTTAGGTAAAACCTGTTATGATATTGCACGTGGGAGACCCCGGCTGGCTAGGGTATCCCACGCCTGAGGGAAAACACGATGGAGCCGTGGGCAGCGGGCAGCAGCACGACATTCACAAGCCAGGCGCTGCATCGGAGCGGAAATGAGTTTATTATAATAGGGAGATGAAGAGAAAGACAGAGAAAGAGGGAAAGAGGAAGAGAGACGGGAGGAAAGCAGAGGTGTGCACATCTCATGGTGCACACCTCATGGTGAGGAAGGGGCGAAGGGGGAGAGAGAGAGAGAGAGAGAGAGAGAGAGAGAGAGAGAGAGAGAGAGAGAGAGAGAGAGAGAGAGAGAGAGAGAGAGAAATGGAAGGGTTTTTCCTTAAATTAGGCTTTTACATCAGGACACAGGGTGGCCCGAGGGGTGGGTTTCCGAGAGGCGGGTCAGAATATTCACACTCAATACCTCCAGCTCTGCCTCAATTACAGAGGCAATTGTATTTTTTTTTCCCTTCTAGACAGGGTTTTTCTGTGTAGCCTTGGCTGTTTTGGAACTCCCAGAGATCCACCTGTCTCTGCCTCCCAGAGTGCTGGGATTAAAGGAGTGAGCCACCACCTCGCCCTGATGTAAAAGCCTGATTTAAGGAAACCCCCCTTCTCTCTCTTCTGCTCTCTTTTTCTCCATTCCCACGAGGTGTGCAGCCTCGACCTCCCCTTTCTCTCTTCCTCTCTCTTTTTTCTGTCTTTTCCTCTTTATCTTTCTCTCCATCTGTCTATTATAATAAACTTATTTCCATGTGGATGCCGCGCCTGGGTGTGAGTAACTGTTCGTGCCATGCCAGCATGCTTCCCTCATGCATGGGACTCCCTGGTCCGGACAGCCAGGAGCACCTCCCCCCCCAATATCATAACAAACCCTTTGTGAAAAAACTGATTTATTTAAAGGATTTACTTACAACTACTATGGAATGTTACTGTCCTAAGCACGGAGGATGTATCAATGAATGAACATCAAAAAGATTGTAGTGCTCTATGAGTTCACATTCTAGTGGGAGGAAATAACAAACGTGACAGCTGAAAATAGGCAACGTGTCAGAAAATCAGTAATAGGGAAATGGAGGGTAATACAGAAAAACAAATTGGGGATAGACGGTATTACATGCAATTGAAGATGTACTTCAATTTTCGAAATATCTGTGAGGAAAATAATTGAGAAGGGGCACTGGAAAGCTCGAAGAAAAAGCATCATGTTGCACAGATTGTGGTCACCATCTTTAAAACCAGAGTTGACAGGTAAAGCTAAGCAAATTACACATATTATAGATGCTTATCTTTTCTACTGATTCTTCTCTCAGGCATGGTATATCATATTTTGTTGTAACTAAAACACCAGTAAGCACATGAAATTTAAAGACCATGAAATAGGTGATTAAATCATTAAAATTATGTGTTTGATAAATCTTAAGATTAGACAAAAGTATCTTTGACAAACTGTAAAACAAGAATGAGCTTCCCACAATTGTTTGTGTGGTAAGAGGTCATTCCTGTTGAGCTATTAAATTTCTGTGACTTGACACGGGACAAAGCATTTTTGTTCTCCAACTAAATTCAACAGTTTTCTTTTACATTTAGAAATGATTTATCTACGTGATTTGCTCTAAGCAGCAAAACCCATAAAAGTAAATTGTGGTAAAGTTTTAAGTAATATCTCTGCTTTTCAAATGCTGAACGCTTTCCATGTCAATCCTAAGCAAGCCTTTGAATGAATGCCTTGCCATTACTCAGGAGGGTTAAAAACAACACAGGCCATTCAAGGGCACAGTGAGTGGTCCCTAACTGGGGGAAATGCCCAATCCAGATGTTGCTCTGTCTACAGCTGCTATGTGACTCTAATTGACTCCCAGGGGGATTTCTGTGTGAGCTGCTGAGGGCTGAATTCTGCTGTGAGTTGTGAGTGAGTAACTGATGACAGAGGTTGACTGGGGTGTTTGCATATGGGGAGGTGTTGAGAGCTGGAGGTTATGTTAAGTCCTATGGCCTTACTTCCAAGGCCCAGAGGAACTTAGGCCTTGGTCATCCATTTTTATGTTTACCACACTCAAGTACAAGTTTTGAAATAGGAAAGCAGATTAACTGTACTAGCCAGTAGGGTATAATTTCCTTTAAAAATAATGATTAGGTGTATATTTGCATATATATTTGAAAACATATATATCTGAAAATATATAAGATATATTTTGAGCTTGTTTGATTGAGAAATAACAGATGCCTACATTTCACATCATACAATTTTTGTTTTATTTGTAAATATTTAATTATATGTGAAGGACTCAAAGTTCCTGAAAAGGTTCTCAGAATAGATAGATAGATAGATAGATAGATAGATAGATAGATAGATAGATAAAGTTGATGTTATCATTCAAATTACCTTCATTGTTAACTTGACTACATTCGGAGTCACTTAAAGCCAGCTGGGGCAGCATTTGGAAGAATCTTTTCCAAGAAGATTGCCTGAGAAGGGAAGTCCCACTCTACTCCTGGTCCATGTGTCCAGACCATAGAAGGGGAAAGTGAGAGGAGAGCCTGATGAGCATTTATCTTTGTTTTTCTCTTTGTAGGTGCGACGATACCAGCTGCCTCAAGCTCCATGCCTTCCTACCATGATATACTGTGCCTCCAAGTTGTGAGCCAAAATTCACACAACCCTCCTTAAGTTGCTCTGGCCTAATATTTAGCCACAGGAACAAAAAAAGGAACATATAACTCTCATTTCCTTACATTAATTAATTACGGTTTTAAAAATAACTTCCTGTATTTGTGTGGATTTGTTTTCTTTCTTCTTTTTTTTTTCCAACTAAAAAGCTTTCATTTAAGATTTGTGTGCCACGATGACTATTTAGTGTTGTTATAGATAATTCATCCAGCTGTGTATTTTTCTGACTTGGAGGTTCTCAACACTGTTAATGTGTCCAGTCACTTACACTACATGGACAGCTCTTCTGACTTGGTTTTTTTAACTTCTGTTCTAACTCAAGCGAGGAATAGTAAAAATGGGAAGGCCAGAATAAAATGAACTCAGTGTTTCGATGAGTTTTTTTTTTTTATGAATAAAGAAGAGTAAATAAATGTTGTTGATACTTGAAAAAATAGAATAATTGAGGAAAAAATTGCCAATGAGTTAAAATGCAGTATTTCACACTGTACACAAGCTCATGTAAAACTGACACATAATTCTATTGTAATGAAAAGCATATATTCCAATGTTGAGTTTATAAATAGTCACAAAAATTTAGAAATTGTTGAATCATTTATTATATTTTTCAACCTTAGTATTTCCTACCATTAGTATTCACTGATTTTCCTTGTTTGGAAAATTTCCTTTTAAAGTTGGCAAATTTACTTTGCCCAATCTTTTTAAGGTTTATCAACTTACAAGTTGAAATTCATTAAATCCGAATGGAAGAATGTTGCATTAAACAATACTTTCTCTTCTTTTTTAAGTTGGATTTTTTTATTTAAAACATTTTTCATACGAAGTATTTTGATTATGTTTTCTCGCTTCCCACCTCCTCCAAGGTCCTCCTCCCCTTCCTATCTACTCAACTTCATTTTTGTTTCCTCTCTCTCTCACCTAACAACAAAACAATTAAAAAAGAAATCCCCAAATAAAACCAAACCCAAAGCAAAGCAAAAAAAATCCATAAGACAAAAAATTCCAAAAAACAACAATAGAGAAACCTTTCTTTCTTATTCTAAGTGTAAGTGCCATGAAAGTATTTACTTTAGATATGAATCGGGTTGCAATAGAATCTGACCTTTATAAGCTGTAAATTCTTGTGAAATGTTATTGAAACACTACTGGGTCATCTGAACAGGAATAGAGGAAGACTATCTATACAGTAGAATATACATTTTTATTCTTTTCAATTTTGTTTACCTATATCAGCAATAGTCAAAGATTTTAAATAGGAAACTCCAGAAAAAAAAAATTCGTATTTTTAAATTGCACAGTTTTTCAAGCAGCATGATGGAATCTTGTTCACACTCTCTGTCCTTTCCAGGACATGACTCATCCCATTGTCTAGTGCAGTCACACTCCACGTATTACCCACCCATCATCAACAACCACTCAGTAGCGGAGTCTGTGATCAGATTGACCTGCCTGCAGGAAAGCCATGTCTCAATCAGCAATAACCCCAAAACCCAAGGGTATGGACCCTGGCATTCTGATGTGTAAAAGTGACGACACAAGGTATTTTGTTTTTTAAGTAAGAAGGTAAACTTGTTGACTTAATAAATAGGAAAAGAATTGTATGCAGAAGATGATAAGGTCTACAGTAAAGTTTACAAATCTGTGATTTTTTTTTAAAGGAAAAACAAATTTGTTAGTTTTATTGTCAGACTCTAAAAGGCTAAAGTGATGGCCTTGATGCATAAGTAAGTTTAGTTAAGTTTAATAAGGCATTCATATATATGTATACAGAGAGAAAAACCACATGGTATATTTCAGTTGTCTACACTACTTTGGCTTTCTGATGTCTACTGAGGGTCAGGGAATGCATCCCATGAGTAGAAGATACTGCTGTAACATTAGGACTTTCCAAAGTCTGCTGGGGGTCTAGCAATGCATCCCCAGGAGAAGAAGATTCCATTGTAACATTAGGGCTTTCAAATGTCTACTGAGGGTGTAGGATGCATCCCATGAGTGGAAGATGTTACTGTAACATTAGGGCTTTCAAATGTTTACTGAGGGTCAGGGAATGGAACTTCCTTCATAGAGGAGGCTGCTCTAAGCTCTTACTATACCCATAAAAGGCTTGCTTACTATATTTTATCTACACTTGAGAGTACATAGAATGAGCATGCTCAATCGGTCCATTTTCAGAGCTGTAAGCAAGGCTTCACTGGTGCTTGATGAATGACTTCTAAGGGTGGCAAATGAAGTGTTAGATTAAACCATTCTACTGTCAGAGATCTATGTATCAATTGTTGAAAAACATCCCCCAGTGAAGGAGCTTGCTATTACTTAATTAGCATTGGAATATTAGGAGTACATGTTTTCATTTCATAACTGTATTTCAAATGAATTATGAAAGTGAACAGAAGTCAAAGATGTAATGCTAGCTGTAGATACTAAGAAATTAAGATGAGTTTGGCCATATATTACAGGGAAGCAAACTATATTCCCACTTAACACCACCAGGTTTGTGTGAACTTGAAAAATGTTCCTGAGCACAGAGGACTTGGAGTGTAGATTCACTCATAAAAAGCCTACACCCATAAGAAAACAAACAGGCTTCTGGGTAGGAGGAGAGGTGAGGAGAAACTTGAAGGAGTAGAGGGAGGAAAGACCACAGTTAGGATATATTATGTGAAATCTATTTTCAATAAAAGAAAAAATATTTAAGTTTCATTGTCTCAACTCAAAGAATAAACTCCAACTATTGCTGATATTTTTCTTTTAAAAAAAGTGTTATACCTAAGTTGGATGAAATTTTTGATAAGTTCTCAAAGAATTTGCTGATGTTAACTGATACTATTTTGTAGATTAAAATAAGCTCACCAATTGGATTTAAAAAGTTTTAATACTGGGGTTTGTGTGGTGGGATTCACTGAAACTAGGATGACAATGTGGAAATTTGCTTTTGGTCACTCTCATTCATTACCTAGAGCACTCCCCCTATAAACAAAGAGTATAAATGGAAACAATAAGAACCTGAAAAACTGAGCACATCTACAGGCTTGTACTGGACACACACCATACACACACACACCATACACACACACACACACACACCACACACACACCACACACACACACACACACCACACACACACATCACACACCACACAGACACACACCACACACCACACCACACACACACACATACACACACACACACACCATACACACACACACACACACACCACACACAGCACACGCATACACACACACACCATATACACACAGCACACACACACACACACACCACACACACCACACACCACACCACACAGACACACACCACACACTACACACCACACATAACACACACACACACAAACACCACACCACACACACACACAGACACACACACCACACACACATACCACACACACCACACGCACACTACACACACCACACACACAGAGTCAGTATAGATTTTACTCTGCTGTACTAGTTCTTTTTTTTCACCATCTATATTAACTCTTATAAGCTTCTTATAAATGACCATCTAGACAGTTATTGGCAAGTCTACCAAGTATAGACTTATAACCAGACACAAGTTTCATTGATATGTAATATCAAAGTGACTGAATAGTTTCATGTACCCATGCTCTGCCTTGGAACATCTTTTCACCACATACCTCCTCATTTCTGCTACAACCTTCCCTGACCTGAGTCCTGTTTCACCTAGATATTAATTCCTTCATCAAAGGACATCTCCATGGGTCTGAATTGCAGCCCTCTTCCCTATTGGCTTGGCCCCTTTTCTCACAATCTCTGGCCAACTCTCTTTAATTTAGAATAATGCTGATGCCAGTGCATCGAAACCACAGGTCTATTTTCAGTTAACTGAGGGGGGGGGGGCGGCTCTTAATTGTATCTGGGTTGCACTCAAGAATTCTTAAATTAGAGTATCTTGGATGTAGAATCTCAGTACAGAAACTATTTTAAATTTTGCCATTCCAGTCCCATGTGGCCCCATTCTTGCTGCTGCATTAGGGTTACTAATGGATTCTAAGACAGGGCAGACATTTCCCTCAGCTGCTTACATACTGATTGGTCACACAGATGGCCTTGGTTAAACTCAATGGATCACAAAGGACTTGGAGACAGGATGATGGTAGAGGTAAGGGAAATAAGAGAGAAAATGCACTATATACATATGTTGTTTCTTCCATGGACAAATTGAATAAAATATTTTTAAAAGTTGCCAGCTGTCATTTCATTTTAAAGTTCAAGTGGGGTTAAAATTGCAGGAGAGCAATCTTAGTACTACTGCCATATTGGATCACATATGTCTTCTCTGTTGGACTGTCTTTCCTGGCCACGTGTCTTTACAGGAAAGAGGTTTAGAACTATGGCAGTCTTCAGAAAAAGAGAAACATGTTCTACGAAATCGATCCAGACATCAGTCACAACAAAGAAAAGCAGAAATTACCGCCATGAATTATGCCTTATTTTAACTTGGTAAACAGGTAACAAAATGGTGTACATAGTTTAAGGGTGATTTTTGTTGTTGTTGTTATTTCACAAAAGACTTGTCACAAGCAATCTAGAATTCAGGCAATTTTTATAGGTTTCATGAGAACCTGAAATCTTTCTGGGAGGCTTCTAAACAATACTTACGTTTGGCTTCCAACCTTTGGAATGAAAACCATTTGTACACCTCCAGGCATAGCTTCTGTGCATAGGAAAATGGAATTGAAGGCTGAAAATAAAAAGCCAAAATACTTTTTTGTTCTTAAAGAAAAAGGGAGAGACTTCCAATTTTGTTGCAAAACATCTAATTACCTCCACCAGAACTGTTTTAATGAACACCAAGGAAGCCAGACTTTTTGTCACTTCATAAAGAAAAGGGAAAGGGAGGAAAGGGGGGAAAAACAGAAGTGCTGTAAGAGAAGAAAGGGGCTGATTCAAGTCTTGGTCCATTTACAATGATGTTGGCTGTGAGGCTGTCATATGTAGTCTGTAGTATGTTGAGGTATGTCCCCTCCAGTCCTACTCTTTCTAGTTCTCTAAGACTTTTATCACAAAAGCATGTTGGTTTTTGTCAAAGGCTCTTTCTGCATCTGTTGAGATGATCATGTGATTTTTATTTTATTTATTGGCTAGTGTGGGGGAATGGGAGTGGTCTCTGTGACTATCATGGCCAGCAGAAGGATGCAATAAAGCATTTCAGTTCAACAGTACTCAAGTGCTGGTGTTCGTTCTAACTTTGGGAGTCCCTAGTAGCTTAGGCATATTTAAGCCCAGCACAATTTGCTCAATAATGTCCTGGTGATATGTAACTCATTCCCATGTGTACAATAAAGCTTAAGACATGACTACAACATTGATACTCTTTGTAAAGTATATGTGACATCTTCCATTAAGTTATATAGATTGACAAGCTCACAATAGAGTATTAGGAATGGTCCAGTGTGGTCTTGACCACACATATAGTGCAAATATCACCAGGCTATTAACTACATCCTCTTCCAGCCTCCTGGGTGGAAAACAAGGTATATATATATATCTATATATCTATATATCTATATCTATATCTATATCTATCTATCTATCTATCTATCTATATATATATATATATATATATATCCCTCCCTTCAAAGGGACAACTATGTGTTTAACATTCATGGTTCCCCTAGTACTTATCTGTGAGCACAAGACCTACCACCCACAGACTTGTATATGTTGTGTATGTTGTATATGTTGAACCATCCCTGTATCTCCAGTATAATGCTAACTTGATCTTGGTGGATGATTTTTTTGATGTATTAAGCTTGCAAGGATTTTATTGAAGATTTTTGCATCTATGTTCATCAGGGATATTGGCATGTAATTTCCTTTCTTTTCATAGTGTGTTTACCTGTGTTTACTGGCTTTGTAGAAGGATTTTGGAAGTTTACATGGAGACTTCCTCTTGCAACAATAGGACACTAGCAATGTTGGCAAACCAATTTTATATTTGAAATATAAAATTATATCTGAAAAAAAGAAATTCAGAAGTGTTAGGAAAACATCCCAGGCATTAGATACAAAACACATAAAAAGCAATGACCTATAGTAGTAACATCAAGCAAATGCCATCTGTTTCTCTAGTGTCTTCTCCATTTTTATTGGGTAGAGACTCTAGTCTCACTTTAGTGTCTTCTCTATTTTCATTGGGTAGAGACTACTTTTATGGCACGATCACTCTAAAAGCTGTAGGCAGCATATGCAGCATTCTGTAGACCTGACTGTTGTATAATATGACCATATAGAGGGACATCAATAGAGAATCAAATAAAATGTGGTTGGCATGTAGCATTAGATTATATTCTGTATACTTGCCCTTCTTTCAAAGGACAAAGGAATGGATATAAATTTAAATTTATGAAATTTTAAAATTGTGGGTCTCCTGGGATTAATTTTATTTTTCAATTGAACATGTGTCTGTTTTTATAAAGTTTTAATTTAGAAGCATTAAGCAAAATACTACTTGATGTGAAAATTGCCTTGGGTCTTCTTTTTTTATTTTATTTCCCTTAAATTTGATCTCTTTCCAGAAAACCATCTTTTTGCAATAGATGTCTTAATCAGTTTCTTTCTTTTGTTTCTGCACTCATTAGGTACAAAAGCAGAAAGGCTAGAATGTGGGTAGGAACTAATGGGATGTCTCATCCTATGAGGCAGATTTTTATATTTCAGTTGTCAAATCAATGACAAAATGTTTATATATCCATTTTTTAGTCTCTTTAATTATAATTTTGACAATATTATTTCTATTGATCCATAATTGCTTTATAAAATTTCAAAATATAAGTCACACTCTAAGAAAGAGTACAAAAATAGATTCAAAAGAGGTTTTAACTACCTTTTATAATAGTGTGATTTTTATTTGTATAAAACTTATTTATTGGTTCTTTATGCAAAGATGTTATTTCCCAGATTTTCATTGGAACAGTGATTCTAATTACTTCAGTAAGAAGTTATTATTATTAATTATAACTTGACTGTAAGGATCAATGTAGCAGAGGTTACTAATTTTCACCTCAAATTGGATTCCAAGCAGAAGTATACTGGAAAGGACAGTGTTTTGTACTCCTTGCTTTAATCAATTGGTATTTCTGAACCTTTAGACAATTAAGTGCCTTCTTTTAAAGTTCAAGTGTCCATTGAGTAGTTCTACAGCAACTTTAAAGAGCTCATCTGAAGGTTAAATCTGAGCCATGCATTGCTAACTGCTTTTGATTTTTAATTTATTATAGAAAACTCAGACATGGTGAAGGAAACAGTCTTTGAAGAGAAGTCAGTAAGCCTGCAGAATGTAATGGCAGGCTTGAGCTTGGCTTTGCAGCACTGTAAGAGTCTACCCGGAAGTAGTCACTGGAGAGGGAAATGGACAGACATCAAGTTGGGAAACAACCTCTGAAAACCACTGGTGCTTTGGGAGAGAAGGTACCTGTGCTAGGATCCTGCCCTCACTCTTCCGGTTCTGGAGTCTTATATCATCGGGGCACGGTCGACTGCGTACTGGCTACGTGGTCACGCAATCACTGCTTTAAAAAGCCGGATACAGCTGGGCAGTGGTGGTGCACGCCTTTAATCCCAGCACTCGGGAGGCAGAGACAAGCGGATCTCTGTGAGTTCGAGGCCAGCCTGGTCTACAAAGTGAGTTCCAGGAAAGGTGCAAAACTACACACAGAAACCCTGTCTCAAAAAAAAAAAAAAAAAAAAAAAAAAAACCCAAAACAAAACAAAAAAACCCAACCCCCCAAAACAAAACAAACAAACAAAAACCCCAAAAAACCCACACAGACAAAAAAGCCGGATATGAACCCCCACACTCTCTTTTTATGTTTCTTCTCTGCACGCTCTCTCTGCTTCTGCCATCTTCCTTTCTCTCCAAGCCTGGTTTCTTTCTAATAAAGCTCTTTGAAACTCTGGTAGTCCTGGCGCCACCCACCAGCACCGTATACCTATCTGAAGAGTTTACAACACGATCGCATTTACCAGGCGGACACTTCCGCCTAGCCATTTCCGGATCAAAAGCGTCTCTCGTAGCTAGGATACCCGGTGGGCCCGGATATCTCCGCCTAGCAAGTTCCGGGCCAAGGGATCTCGCATGATCAGGGTCCATGACGTTGCATGGTCACGTAAGCGTGCAACGTGACCATGTGATCTACGCACACGCGTAGAGTAGTGACGTGACCTGGCCACGCCCCCAGCCGGTTTTAAAAGTCAAGCGCCATATTCCCCACTCCTCCTCTTCTCCACGCATGTGTCTCTCCCACAGGCCTGTACTCTCTGTCCCTTTATTTTCTAATAAACTCTTATAAGCGGATTCTGTCGTGTTTCATGACGTTTCCTTGCAGGGTAAGAACACAACGCAGCCAGAAAACTAACACTATCAACCTGTAATTTAATGTCTTATGAATTCCTTTTTATGAAACCATCTACATCTCAAATCTTAAAGTACTGGGATTACCGTGGGAGTGGTAAATAACAGACAGGTTCTATATAAAGTAGATCCCAGGGAATTCGCCTTAATTTTGAAACCGAGGCTGCCCACTGGAACTATAGGGTGAGACCAGAGCACAGAAGATATTATGCACATGGGTTATAAGATGCAGAGAAGATGGGCAGCACTGAGCCTGGAACTTCCTCCATGCTGGCTAGCATTCCAACCAGAGGGAGCTGCTGAGAGGGCCACTGCGGGAGAAAGGCACCAGTGTTCTATGCCAGCTGTGAACTCTATGAAGTGGAAGTTGAATCTGTTGGACAAGATATGCCAGCATGCATGAAGGTGACTCGACTGTGGCTGGAGTAACCAACTGTCCTCTGCATTTGAGACTGGCTGCATGCCGGAGGCAGTGGAAGGACAACTCAGGTGTGGGGAGATGAGAAAACTCTTACTGATGTTTAGCTGAAAGGACGAATCAACAAACTGCCCTCTAAATATCTATGCTTACACCTCTAGATAAAAGTTGATCCCAGCCTTAAACAGACAAGCCTCCCCCTACAAATGTGGAATGTCATAATTAAGCCCATTACTTTGCATGCTAATCTTTAAATTAACGGACCTTGTTAACTTTTTAATATACAACCCTGTACTGTTAACTATGTTTGGGTTATTCTGTAATGTCTCTACAGCGACTTTATTTTGCATCTATGAGATGCTATGACTATGGAATAACTCTTCAGGTTCCCTCCCCACTCAGTGGACTCTACCATTCCATTCTGCTTTCCTAATTATTAGCACTCTTGGCCTCTTATACAAGTAGAATTTTATGTGTAATTTTTTGTTGTTTGTCTTCTTGTTTTTTGTTGTTTCTTTTTGGGACAGGGCTTCTCCACATAGCCCTGGCTGTCCTAGAACTTGGTCTATAGACCAGGCTGGACTCAAACTCATAGAGATCTGCCTGCCTTTGCCTCCAGAGTGCATGGATTAAAGGTGTGCACCACCACTGCCTAGTTTTACTTGTCATTTGTAATTGGCTTTGAAAATCTGAGCTGGTTTCTTTACAGGCATAACATCAATGAAATAATAAAAGAAGCTTTGAGTTTTTACTTTGCATGATTATATGAAGTCTTATTTTCTTGGAGATTTATTCGCCTGACAGACCTTTCAAAACTAAATTGTTTCCTAATTCAGTAATCAGTTCCCTCAAGTTTCAGCCATATTAAAGTTTATCTTTTTTTAACCAACAGAAGCAAATGTTTAGGTTGTAGCAGGTGACCAATACATATGATCATGCTGTGCATTGAGAATGTCTACTACATTTGTGTTTGGAGCCAATGTGTGCTTTAAAATTGTTTAGCATTATTCAATAATTGTCAGTTATTTCAAATGTTAACATCTGTGATAACAGTAATGCTAATAACCATGTGAAATGTTGTAAAAGCAGGCTTATTTTGCAGTGCTGGAATTGGAGCCAAGCCTCACAAGTGTAAAGTAGCACCCACCCCTGACATGTACCCCTACTCCAAAATACAGTCATGTATGGACTCTGCTACTGCTAGACTGAATTAAGAAACAATTTGGTTTTAAAAGGTCTGTCGGGAGAACAAATCTCCTAGAAAATAAGACTTCATTTGAGCATGGAAAGTTAAAACTCAAAGCTTCTTTTGTTACTTCATTGATGTAAAGAAACCCAGCTGAGATTTTATTCATGAAGAGTGGCATTAGCTGATAAGTTGCCTTGAACTTAAAGCTGTCAGCTGATAAGACCTGGGAATCTTGCCCTAAAGGCTGAAATGGTCCAGTGTAGCATCAACAACAGAGATGGCAAGCAGCATGGGGCCCTCTCAGGAAGCACACAGCACCTGTGCAAGGAAAATGGCTTAAGCTATTCCCTCATTCTTCAGGGGAAACAACAACAACAACAACAAAAAACAACCAACTCACCAACCAACCAAACCAAAACCAAAACCAAATAAACAACAGTGCAAAGCATCTTAAGGGTGCTGTCTGGACATGACAGGAAGCCACTCTCCTTGTCTACCTGAGCAGCACAAACTACACTGAGCAGCATGTAGCATCAGCAGACATTGATATTCATGTAAGTGTGCATATGTATATATATAAAAAAGCAAAACACAGAGAAAGGTAAAATTCTATGATTAATAAGTGTATTAAGTGTCCATGGGACATGTTTCACGAATTCTTCTGAACTATTGTTAACTTTGCTTTTTAGGTTGTTTATATTGCATATTTTACTAAAAGCAGAATTAGGTGACTTCCAGCAATACATCGGGTTATAGTTTTATTGTATTCTTTTACCTGTGACTTTCAACCTGAGTTCCATTCATATCTAGAGTCCTTAAGAAAGCTATATCTCTCTGTCAGTTTATAAACATCCCTCAGAATGTGCAACGTGATTGTCACAAGTATCTGACTTTCATTTTAAAGACAGTGCCAAGTTCAAGCTGAACAGAGACTATTGAAGCCAAAAATGTCCCATTTTCTAACAAGTAGAGCCACAACTCAAGCCTGGTCTTATATACTAACAACATATAATAAATGTTTCTTTCCTATTTAGTTTTTTCTCTTGGTGACCAGATTAACTAGTGTTGTATGCTGTTTGAATTTCCCAAAGGTATTTCATTATGCATCATATGCTTTAAGAAAACCTTGCACATAGTGTGGAGGCCCACAAAGGTTTCCTATGAGATCTGAGCTTGCTTTACCCAGCAGAGCTGTATTAGAGGATTGCTTGACCATGTGCATGGTTACCAGGTGTTTGGAAGGGTCTTCACTTGGCTGTACTTGGGGAGGTCTTTGACTCCACCCCTTGAGATTCCTTTAAAAAGCCCTGTAGAAGAGACAGAAGGGGCCAGTGGATAAGGATCCAGGCCCTCCTGAGGCTATCCTGTGTTTCTGTTTCTCTCCCTTCCATCGTTCTACCTAAAATTTCTCACTTCTTCCTCCTCAAAAATACCCTGAGGTAAAAGTGGGAGCAGGTCTCCACCACATAGGACATACATTTGTATTCTGCTGTGTTTTTCCCACGGATGAAAGAATTGCACTGCAGTTAAGTTACCTATCTATTGAGACCGTACAGAAAGCAAGTGCTGAGCCCAAGTCTTCTCCTGAAAGCCATGGTTCCCTCCACCATGTCAAAATGCTGATCTTGATGTAAAGATGTATAGAAAGAAAACAGCAAAGTAATTCTTACAGAGGTGAGTAAAGATTTTTAAAAATGGACAGTTTGGGAGAAAAGAAGCCTAATTTTTACAATCTTTATTTATTTTTGTTTTTTATTTTCTTTGTCTTTACAGTGCTGGGGATTGAGACCTGAGCTCTTGGATGTGGTCTTGGATTTGATTTTCAAGTATTTTAATGAGTATTTTTGCATCTATATTCATAAGGGAAATTGATCTGTGTTTCACTTTCTTTGTTGATATTTGTGTGGTTTGGGTATCAGTGTGACTGTGCCTTCAGGTTTAGCAATGTTCCTTCTGTTTCTATTTTTGTGGAATAATTTGAGGAGTATTGTCATTAACTCTTCTTGGAAAGTCTTTTATAATTCTAAGCTAAAGCCACCTGGCCCTGGGCTCTTTTTTTTTTTTTTTTTTTTTTTTTAGTTGGAAGCTTTAATGACTGCTTCTATTTCACTATGGGTTATAGGTCCCTTTGCTTATATGATCTTGATTTAATTTTGGTAAATAATATCTATTAAGAAAATTATCGCGCCGGGCGGTGGTGGCGCACGCCTTTAATTCCAGCACTCGGGAGGCAGAGCCAGGCGGATCTCTGTGAGTTGAGGCAGCTGGCTACAAGTGAGTCCAGAAAGCGCAAAACACAAAAAGTTCAAAAAAAAAAAAAAAAAAAAAAAAAAAAAAAAAAGAAAATATCCATTTCTTTTAGATTTTTCCAATTTGGTGGGATATAGGTTTTTAAAGTATCTTCTTATAATTCTCTGTATTTCCTCAGTGTCTATTGTTATAATCTTTTTTCATTTTAGATTTTGTTAATTTTGATATTCTCTCTCCATTGTTAAATTAATTTGGATAAGGGTTTGTCAATCTTATTGATTTTCCCAAAAAAATCAAGTCTTTGTTTCTCAGATTCTTTGTATTGTCCTCTTTGTTTCTATTTTATTGATTTCAGTCATGAGCTTGTTTATTTCTTGCCATCTACTCCATTTGGGTATGATTTCTTCATTTTGTTCTAGAGCTTTCAGACATGCTGTTAAGTTGCTGGTATGAGATCTCTCCAGTTATTTTACATAGGCACTTAGTGCTGTGAACTTGCCTCTTAGAACTGCCTTCATTGTGTGCAACGAATTTGGGTATGATGCAACTCTGGAGGATCAGAAGGAGAGGTGTAGATCTGCCAATCTACTTTTTTTTGCCTGGAAGGAGAGGCTCCTCCTATCTGTCCTCTCAAGAGACTCATATTCTTAAGCTGGAGAGATCACTCAGTTAATGAAAT
This sequence comes from Peromyscus leucopus, assembly GCF_004664715.2. NCBI lineage: Eukaryota > Metazoa > Chordata > Mammalia > Rodentia > Cricetidae > Peromyscus > Peromyscus leucopus. The sequence goes on along the minus strand of NC_051073.1, from coordinate 24,960,972 downwards.
GTTTGCTTTGTCAGCATGATGGCTTGAGTTCAGTTCTCAGAACACATGTAACCTGAAGTCAGGAAGGAGATGTATAAGAAAGTTCTGGGGCAAGTTGGAGAGAGGAAGAACCAGGTCGAGGTGACCAAGATACAGTGTATGCATGGATGTATAAAAATTTGAAGAATGAATTTTAAAATCGTATTTTTTTTTTTTTTAAAAAGCCAAAATTGGTGCTGCATTATGGTTATCTTGGTACTGGGGAAGAGGAAACGGGTGGAAACCTGAGACTCTCTGACCAGGCAGTTGAGCCAAATGAGCTAGTGCTAGGTCAAAGTGAGGGACCGTTTCTCAGAAAACAAGTAGATGACACCTAAAGAATGACCCTTGGCACTTCAGGTCTCTGCACACATGGACACACACAGGTCCACCCCACCCCATAAAAACACACATGAGCACATATGTATGCATGCATAATATTCTTTTAAAATTTTGCTAAATTGATAAAAGTCACACATATTTATGATATACAATGTGACATTTTAATATCAATTTTACTGGTTGAGTTTTGTCAGTCTGACACAAACCTAAACATATCTGGGAAGATGAAATCTTAATTGAGAAAATGCCTCCATAAGATTGTCCTTGTTTTAGTTAAGCTTTTTTATTGCTGCAAAGAGACACTATGCCACAACAACTCTTATAAAGAAAACATTTAATTGCAGTTGGCTCACTTAACAGTTCCAGAGGTGCAGTCCATTATCATTATGATGGGGAGCACCGTGTCGTGCTGACAGTCATAGTGTTGGAGGAGTAGTTGAGAGTCCTACATCTTTCAGATAACAGGAAGTCAACTGAGACACTGGGTGGTATCCTGAGCCTAGGAAACCTCAAAGCCAGGCCCCACAGTGACACACTTCCTCCATCAAGGCCATTCCCACTCCAACAAAGCCACACCTCCTAATAGTGCCAATCTCTATGAGACTATGGAGACCAGTTACATTCAAACCACCAAAGTACTCTAGTCATATTTGGGAGGCATTATCTTGACATATGATTGATATGGGAATTCCCAATCCACTGGGGGTGGTGTCATGGTTTATAAAAAAAAGCAAACTGAGTAAGCCATGAGGAGCAAGCCAAGAAGCAGAATTCTGCCATGTTCTCTGCTTCAGTTCTTGAATCCAGGTTCTAGCCCTACTTCTTGCCCTGACTTCCTTCAGTGATGGGGTACAGCCTGAGATTTGGAAGATGATATAAACCCTTCCTCTCAAAGTTGCTTTTGCTCATGACATCTGTGCAAAGTGCAAATAATTAAATCACACCAATTAGCATATTTATCCCTTTACATGCTTATGTTTATGGTGAAGACATTCAAAATCGATTGGGTTCTTCTGAACCTGATGCCATTTTGCTTGTCTTTAGTTTGTTAGCCTAGGTTGCACTGAGTCACTTTCAGATTTTTATGCTCATGTCTTAGATTTTGTTATATTTCCGTTCCTCCAGAACACATCAATATTCTGTTTCTGTGTGCTTTTCTCTTTTAATACAAGGGAAGACAGGCCACTCTAGGCCACAGAAAAGGGAGCACTTTGCAAAGTACTTCAGATCAAAATCATTTTCTCAATAATAGCAGAAGGTCATTTTGTAAAAATGAGGTTTTCAGCGGAGGAGTGACAGAAAATCCATTCTTTTTTGTTAGCTTCTAACAACAAACATTAAATAGAAAAAAAAAAAAAACCCAACCTATTTTTATTTGAATGGTATTTCCTGAGGATGAAAAGATAAAAATAAATGATGGCCATTTAATAAATTTGATTTGATATATTGCTCAGAAAATTGTTCTAGGACAGCACTAGATGAGCGTTAAAAAAGTTGGAACAATAAAGCTGGGGTTTATTGACAGCATGGTCTCTTATCGTCTAAAATTATTTAATCATAACTCTTCTTAGACACGCCATTGCTCCCTGGATGTCTGCTCACATCTTCTCAAGCAGAACCTATAAAAGAGCTGATCAGTGATGCCTCAGAGCCACAAGTAGACATTGTGGATAAAAGATGAATTGGGAAAGGACGGTTGCATGCATTTAATCTATTTTTCATATCCTTTCATAGTTCTCAGATAAAGCATGCTTTTGACTAAACAGTGATGAAAACGATACATTCTGTTTACAAGCAAAAACTTGATCGTTGTGACCTATGATATTCACATCTCAATAGTCAAGAGCCAGGTGAGAGATTTTTGAAACAAAGAAGGAAGTAAAACTCTCCTTGCTTATTCTGTCTAAGAATCATAGAATATGACCCAGCTCAAGATAGCTCTTCTCCTTGGCACTCTTCACTGTCCCAGGGTCCTTGTCCTGATCTATCAGTCTCTCTTTTCCACTTCAAAAGGGTCCCTTCACAAACTCAGTATGACCTTAAACCCTAGTATATTCCAAAAATTATCTGTTAATTTCTACATTTTTTTAAAAAGACCATTACAACTTAAGCAATTTCAAAACCTCCAGTTTATGTTCAATTGAATACACCCTTTCACTTGTCCTACAATTTGAATGTTTGAAGAATGCATTGGAACTTTATTCTTTATCATTGGAAGAATGCATTAGAATTTTATTCCTTATTATTGTTACATGCTGAATGAGATATACCCACTAATACCAACAATGTACATTTGTGTTAATATTCAATGTTAATAGTGAATTCAACATTAAATATTATATTCAATGTTAAATAATATAAATTCCTCACTTCAAGGTACTATCTCACTGGTGTCCCTGTCAATACATAATTACCAAGCAGCACCATAACAGAAAAACATACTCAGTGTAATGGAAGATGGAAAAAGGTAAGTATTTGCTTCAGCCTGGCAAAAGGTTGGTCTACAGTAAACATAGCATAGGCATGGAAGGCAGTAGCAGGAAGCCATGCCTAGGGGATTAATATTCACTTAGATAGGAGTGAACAGCAGAGCAATTCAGGTAGAGAGAACCATGGGAAAAAGACTCGAGAAAGAACAATCTTTTGTATACAAATGCCACTGTATAATACCAAGTCTAGAAAAAAATAAAAAATAAAGTCGTTTATTATAGCTTGGGAACACAGATTTAAATTAACCTGAACAATATTCCAAAGTAAAAGAGAGTAGTATGAACTTTTATAGACAAAGAAGAGCATATATCACCATATTCAGCAAAGCCAATTGTTGAGGCATAGAAAAACAGGCTACAGTGTAGTGAGGGAGTCCTTTCTACAGGTTACATATATCATTTTGTAAGGGTCCTTAGCTTCTGGGTTTGTGCAAGTTTGTCATCTGTTAAGCTTAAAAACACATTCCAGACGGTTTAATAAATAAGTCAGAAAGTAATTTGGTCAGATACGAAATTAAAGGCAAATAGTATTCTTTGAAAGGCCTTCACACAGGCCTAGATAATTTTTGACTCCTGACATTATTTTTCTCTTTGCTGTGGAAAATATCTGAAACAAACAAAAAACAAGTTAAGGATAAAAGGTTTTGTTTTGGCGCATAGTTTGAGTGTCAATCCCATCAAGACAGGGGCTTCCAGTCAGCAGCAGCAGCAGCAGCAGCAGCAGCAGCAGCAGCAGCAGCAGCAGCAGCAGAAGTGTGAGGAAGCAGTCATTGCATCAGCAGTCAGCAGCCAGCTCCAGAGAGATGAATGCTTCTCCATTTCACAAGATAATGATACGCTCGGGCCTTTCCACCTCACATAATCATCTCCCCAAACACCTCACAGACATACCCAGATGTCTGTCTGTCTTGTAGATGATTCTTTATCCTAAGTTGCCAATCAAGATTAAGTGTCTAAAACATATTGTCAGTAAGACCACCCAGAACCTGATAAAGTACACAGTGTGTCATTTTGATTCTTTCTTTGTATCTTTATCTCCATTTCTTCATTTAAGCATATTGTAAGCATTTTGTAAACTTCTCTAAATTCTGACCCACATCAATTCCTCAGAGTCATTTAGCTCAGTAAAGGCAGTAAAGGCCACATTGTTATAGAAGGTAGGCAGTTCTCAGGAAAGCTATCCAGGGTATTAATGTTGATGTATGGACTGGAAACAGACCTTTAAAAAGACAATCTATTTCATAAGCAGTCTAAATTTTGAAAGATTCGAAATAATAACTGTAGGCAGAATTTTCCCGTCCTGGGAGCCATTTCCAAATTTACCACACAGAGACTTACATTAATTACAAATGCCTGGGCAATAGCTCAGGCTTATTACTAACTAGCTCTTACAACTTAACTCATTCCTATTAATGTATGTGCTGCCCCAAGGCTTATGGCTTTTACCTCTATCCCATTTTGTATGTTGGACTCATTCTCAGTCTTGCTGGCAACTCTTCTGACTTTGCCTTTCCTCATCCTATCATTCTCAGTTTGGCTTTTCCACCTAACTTTATCCTGCTCAGTTATTGACCAGTCAGCTTGCTTATTAAACCAATCATAGCAGCATATATTCACACAGTGTACAGAAGGATTATTCCACAGCAAATAATAACTGAAAATTTTTTCTTGGCTAACTTTTTGTTCAATAAGAACTTCTGGAATATTATGCTTCACAAAATTATAGTGAACTGGAGAAGGCATCATATATGATAGGATACTCTAGTTCACCAGTGAATTAATACAGGGAAACAACAAAACCCATCAGCTGCCTTTCATCAGAAAGAAACTCAAGGCTTTTGCAATGCTAACACTACTTCTCTATATTATATAAGTTAAAGGGCTCTCTTACTTATATAAATCCACACTAATCCTTGGTTTCTGAGTCTGAATACTGTTGGGTTTCCCTTTTCCAGTGTGTCTCAGTGACCAACGAAAACAAAATTAGAGAAGTAGAAGAGCCCTTTCTGATGTTTACAAGAACATTTGCAATGCTAACACTACTTCTCTATATTATATAAGTAAGAGAGCCCTTTAACATTTCAACATATAAGAATGTGACTTGGGCCCAGTGAGAAGGATCACCAGGTAAAGGGCCTTCTGCTAAGTCTGATGACTTGAGTTTGATCCTGAAACACAAAAGATGGAGGGAAAAAACTAACTCCCTCCCATGCAGCTTGGTCTCTGATATCTACATAAGTATCATGATGATCTAACCATTCCCTCAAATATGTAAATGTTTAAGAAAAGTGATTTGTTTGTTGTTGCTGTTCATTCATTGATTCATCCAAATGCTCCTTGCTGGTACATCTACTAAACATGGACAATATTTTTCCAAATTTTCTGCTGTCTGTCAATACATTAACAATAAGTTAAAAGAAGCAAAGAAAAATAGAATCATTATTTCTCCTCCAGGATAAACACTTTATTTGAATTTTAAATAAATATAAATATGAATATTGTATAAATATATCATAGAATAGATTTGCATATATAAATATATATTCTCAAATGAAATTATGAAAGCATAAATGCATAAAATCATATTTTAAACCAAATTCCACAGATTCTTCAAATTACTGTGAAGTGAGCAGTTTCAGCTTTTGCTTGAATACATTTACACTTAAGTTATATTTAATATTATATGAAAATAAGTCTATTTTAAAAATAATTTCTCATATGAATAGTCAACAGAAATGTGAAAAGTGAATAGCATAATTGACAGCAATCTGTGATTGTTTGTGTGAAAGCTCTGTTTAATTAATTGTTTGATACACATTGAGCTGCCTGTCAGATCAAAGTTTCATAACACAAAAATGTTTTTAACATATATCATCTACAAGTTTATCATATTAATTCTATGAAATATAAAAAAAAATACAGTTTTTGATCACAGCCTGAATAACTGCAAATAGTGCTTTAGATTTGAAAGAAAAAAAAAATTGTCAAACCCCTCTGAATTTTGAAAAATCAAATTAAAGTGAATATGATTTAGGTCAATGAAAAACAGCCAAGTGAGATGAAAAGGAGGAGGCAAACTCACGGCAGTGTGTTTTTATGAAGGAAAAGTGTGGGGAGACTAAGGCGATGAAGGGCTGAGAGACAGAGCAAAGGGAGCCTGTCACAGAACTGGAAGAGGATGGGTGAGGGAAGAACGGTCAGCCAGAAACTTTGTCAAGATGATCAAATCTCTCTCCTAATATTTTGAAATTCTTTGTGTCACTCATGCAGACCTCAGGGAGAGGCTGAGCATGTGATGTGAGGTTTTTAATCCTGAAGAAATACAGACCTCCTTGGAGACAATTTTCCCTGAATGGAGCAGTTAAACAATTGTTCTGCTTCCAAGTAATGTATTCAGTGTAGAAAGACTGTATACTAAACACAACTTTGGCACATGCTAAATGCTTCTCTGTGTCAAAAGTATTTCTCTTGAAGGAAGACAGATATGAAATTGATGGTGTTTTGTCAATGGATAGAAATGTAGGATTGGAAATAACATTTATAGACATAATTGGAATCTGGTCTAATCCCATTCTTTTTTAGTTGTATTGTCCCTCAAAACCAAATTTCCTCATATTTAATGTGGGAAGAAGGAAACTTACCACAAAATATCACATGATAGACTTAAGTACTGTGAAGTTTAAGTTATTCTGCAAATGATTTCATCCATCTTTGATTGTATGTATGTATGTATATATATACATGCTGATGTTCTTCCATTGGTAGGATGTGCTAGTTTTTCCCATAGTCTACTACATGTAGGATGCTACAATCTGATCTCCAATGGTGTTTACATTTCTAAGTATTGGAAATGGGGATTAATTACAGTAAGAGCAGAAGCATAGCAGTATCTGCTGAGGATATAGAAGAAAGAATGTGAGGTTTTCAACATTTTATTCTTCAATATGTTCCTTTGTGATGAACTACTGCCATTTTAAGCATACAGGTGTGCCTTAAAATAAAATATTTATAATTTAAAATCGGTTTGATAACATCATAATCCCTTAAAAGTTCTTTGCACCATTTAAAAACAGCTTCATGGGAAAAATCATAGACTATATTGTGTGAAAAAAAATATACTTCCAATAAAAGAGGGAAAACAATAGAAGAAAAAAACATTAAAATAGCTTCTCTCCCTCTTACATGGAATAGCCTTACAAGCTGCATTTTTGGACTCTTTAATATGGAAAAGATGCACCAATTCTACAATAGAGAGCCAAGCAGCAAAGGAATGTGAATACAGCCTCCTTGAGAGGCTGATGGATGGATGGTGGGGGATGCTAGGATCAGCTGTAATATTAATCACCTACCGTAATGTGACTGATTGTTATTACTTCATCCTCTAGGTGGCTAGGACTGCAGCCAGTTCAATAAAATCATTTTAACTTCCTTTTCATGGTGATCATTTTTCTTGTGTCCCCTTTCCTCCTTCAGTGTTCCTCAATTAAGGAAGAAAAGGCCTTCCTTCCTTTCATTTAGCTCTATGTGAGTCGTGGTCTGCAGTGGAGTACTGAATGGCTATACTAGTCAAAGAATTTCATCCCTGTGGGTGAGAGGACTCTGAAGAGCTGGCTGCAAGCCTGGGAGAGAATCGAGGAAAGGCAGCCACTTAGGCCAGAATGCAACTGTGTTACACAGACCTACCTATTGGTAGAGGGCAAAGCAATTCTATCTAGGTATTTTTGTACATTTGCAATGTGGAGAAATGTCTCTAGAAGTGAAAAAAAGAGAAGGCCTAAACAAGGAGCAGACCCCCTGGATTGCTATTTGAAGTAATCCTACTTAAATTCTGCTGGAAATACAGCACAACAATCAAAATATGGTCTGAAGTGTTGACTGTTCTAGACAAAAGCCATTTAAAAGGCAAAGTATGACTTTCAAGAATCCCAGAATTCTGGGCTGCATGGGGATATTATTTTGCTTCAATTTAACCCACTGGACAACCATTAAAAACAGTTCAAATGAAATGGCCATTGTTTGGTGGAAGTAGAGAGACATAAATGAAACCACTCATTCATCTAAGGTTAAAGGGCCACCTATGGATGACTGAGTGTTTTTGACTGGCGTTAAGTTAACTCACACTCAATGCTAGAATTTGATTGTACATGTTTGTGCAGATATAGTTTCCACAATTAGAATTTTATTTGATATACACATGAATAGTAAACCACTCAAAGTACTTCATAGAAATATGGCAGTGAGTAAGACAGGAATGCATACATACTGTGATAGTACATTTGATCATAAATAGATGTTTTGGGAAATGAAGTTAGGCTAAAAGGGCTTCTTTGTTCCACTTACTGCTGCTGTAAATCTAGAATTTGAGATAATTTAAAATGGGCTGTCATACAATATTATCCATTATCATGTGTCAGAAAAGAATAATCCCTTCGATTATAACATTTTCCAGGCACTGACAGTGGGAGATTAACTAAAATAATATTTTATTCCCTGCTGTAATCGTGAGTACATAGCATTAAATATATTATTAATCCAACAAAATATTTTCACACTAAGCCATTTGGATCCATCGATAGCCTCTTCATAATTGATAGATTACTGCATTACCATTTAATTTCATTTTGTTTAAAAGGCAGAACACTTGCTATCATTTTAGTCAATTGTATAGCCAAATAAGGACAGAAATTGCTCCAGGAAAATGGGTAATGTAGAAAAGAATTCTTGTTGTTAAGAGGATTATTATAAATCTGATACTTCCAACATGCACCTTGAGTGTAATGAGAATTGAGAAGGAAAATGTCCATCATTTGTGCTGTGAGGGGTGTACCTCAGCCCTAAAATTATCACCGATACTACATGAAATTTGTTTTTAGCATTTTTCCTTCTCAGAGAAATTTTTAAAAGACAAGACTAGTTCTGTTCAGGAGACTTGCTGGAAATTGATTGCAATTATATTTGTGTTATATAAAAAATTGCAATTCTCCCACTTGTGTTCTACCAAGTTATACTCCACTGAAATAATTTGCTAAAGATCTGTGTCATAAGATCAATTTTGGAAATGAAAATTATTTAGTCACCTGCATGATTTTTTTTTTTTTTTTTTTTTTAGAAAATGACAGAACATTCTATCCAAGTTCCATATAGCAATTGCACTTACATCTAACAATTTTATTTCAGGAAGAAATTGAATGAAAATCATTTACATTTGAAACTCACAAAATTCATAATAAAATGCTTACTGTCGCTTTGAAATCAAATTTGTATTATTTTAGGACGTTTCAGGTTTGTAGAGTAGGGAAGAGTGCTCAGAGGGTACTTGTACATGTAAGATTCACTGGCGTCTGTTACTAACCTTTTATGTTAGCATGCATTTGTCACAGCTACTGACCGAATTTCGATGTATTTTTAAGTTCTGTACCTGTTCAGATTTCTAGTTTGCCACTCACATCTTTGTCTGTCCTCCCTGTTTCTGTAACACTGCACTGTAGTGAGTAGTCTTGCCTCTTTGGGGGCCTGTTGCTTTCTCAGACTTTTCTTGTGCTTGGTAACATCCACATGTTCAAGTAGCATTGGCAAGATGTTTTCTAGAATATTCCCCAATGGAGATTTTCTTGTAATCTTTCTTCCTTTCTCCCCCCCATCTTCCCTCATCATCCTCCTTTCCTCCTTCTCTCTCTCTCTTTCTCTCTCTCTCTATTCCTTTGTTCTTTTCTTCTTATTTATATATTTGTGTACTTATATTTGTATTTATTTATTTATTTGGAATAATTTTGGACAGAGACTCACTGTGTAGTCCTGGCTGTTCTGGAACTCACTTTGCAGACCGGACTGGCCTAGAGTTAACTTACAGTAATCTACCTGGCTTTGTCTTCCAAGTGCTGGGGCTAAAGGCATGTTCTGCCATTCCCAGCAATATTTTTTTTTTTTTATTTTGGTTTGTCTTTTCTTACTTTGTAGAGTTATCTCTTTTTACATTTCCTATCCTTTCTAGTCTTGGCTATTTTCCAATGTACCCTCATCTCTTTTATAGGCAAGTGATATTGGAAATCAAGATGTTGATGGGAAGGAAGCTCACTATGTCTTTTCATGACTAAAAACTTTTTTCTTTGTTTTTTTCCCCACTGTGTACACCTTTGTTAAATAACTTTAGTTGGAAGAGAAGCCATGGTTCTCTTGGATCAGCAATGACAGTGGGCACTTCCACACTGGGAACTAAGATTAGGAATGAAACTTAGCTAGTAATCAACCGCCTAACATATGCCAGGCCCTGGGATAGATCGCAACACTGAAAAAAAGAAAAAAAAAGAAAAAAGAAAGGTGGAAATGATGGCTCACTTTGAGATCTGGAAGCATTCTCAATAATAGATCAAAATAATCACAATCCTTCCACTGAGGCTTTAACTATTCCTGTAAAGAATGAGTCATTGCCTCATTCATCTATTTAGGAAACTAAGTGACTATCTCAAAATGGAAAATATTTTGACCTAACTGTGACAGTCATTACTATATTAAAAATGCTTACTTTTCCAGTTGGAAATAAAAAGTACCCAAAAGAATTTATTCACAAAATGTATGATTTTTCCCACATGTGGGAATTTTGTGCTGACCTTGACATTCTGTCATTATTTGGTGGTTGGTTAAGATTAAGTCAGTCAGTCTGGTCTTCAGTAGCTCCTGTGACCTTGATCTTTATTAGTGATGTAGGTGGTGGGCAATAAGAGAATAAATAACATGTGACTGTGGGCGAAGGGTATAGGGAAGATCTTTGCCATTTAGCTTCATTAAGAACTGGGTCTTGCAGAGATCAGTAAAGTTAGACAGACAATAAGGAAAGTTCTTTAGAAATCAAAATGAGTATGAATGTGTGTTCCTAATTTACATAGTGGCTATTTGAACCACCACACAGAGCTGATTCTTAGGAAAATAAATTGGATAAAGTTTCAGTACCACACTGGTATCAATGGCTTGGGAGATCGACTATAATGAATAAGGTCATAGTATTACAACAATTATGACTAATGTTGATTATGAGTAATTATGACTGTGCTCAATTCTTAATACTTCCTGTACTAATAACTAAGTAATGCTAGGTACCCAGGATAAATCAGACCCTAAACTTAGGTTTTGGATATAATGTGAATTTAACCTCCAGAGTAACTCAATGTGGCTCACATGGAAATCAAAGGTAATGAAATGAGAAAATAGCTTAACAAATCACAGATATTGTAAAACAGAAAGTCAGCTTTTAATAGAATATCTTCTGATACGTTCTTAAGTGCTTGATTATAGCACATCACTGAAAATGTTATTTTGGAAATTTTGAAAAAGCTTGCTTATCCTGTAGTAAGATCTGTAGTAGATTACTGTTATAAAGCTATCTGTATTTTCACATGTTATATATTTATACAAACAAGTATATGGAGAGAGAAAAGGACTACAATTTAGGTTTCTATTAAACAAGAAACTTGACATGCAGGTTTTGGAAATTTTACTAATTCTAGTATGAATTTCATGAGAGCCTATTTTCACTTTAGTTAATGTGATTGTTCTTCATCACTGTTAAAGTCTCAGGGAGAAATAAAACAAAAGAAGGCAGACTAATGTAGATGAGAAATTACCTACATTGCAGAAGCATTGCTCATTTGCTTCTGGCATAAATTGAGGGAAGAGACTATATATTTATGTCACAACATAATGGCACACTGTAGGCGATTTCTATATGCATTCTCATTCCAGACTAATTTGTCAATTGTCGGTAAATTCAGCATCCTCCACATCCAGATAAATATAGATTTGTTTTTCGGTTGACGGTAAATACATTGCAGCTGCTCCCTGGCAGGATGGAGATAGATGGAGGAGTCTAGGTGACCTTTTCCGAGTGTGATGTAGTGAAATCAGGCACTCCGAAAGAGACTTGGGATACATTAGGAGTCTAGAGGCTCCTCAGCATCACTTCCATGATTCTTTTCTTGGTCACTGTGGTTTCTTCAGTTGTGTTGAAACAATTAGGACCAAGGTGACTCAGCCCAAAAGAGGAGACTGAGGAGTCATGTCTTTGGTCAGCTTTGCTTTGATTTATGGTAGTTTTCCTTCATCTCTGGTTTTCTTTTATCTGCAGTTTTGGTTATGGGTGGTCAATTGCGATACAAACACATTAAGTAGAAAAGTTTAGAAATTTAGTAAGCTTTGGAGTGTGTGTTATTTTGAGTAATGAGATAAATTCTTACACCAACTTTTTATCTTCTGTCTAGGACATGAATCTGTCTATACATTCTTGCTTTTAAGATCCTTCTGACCACTTGTCACTCAGAAGCTGTTTGTTGTGACACTCTACCTTGCACTACAGGCCCTTAAGAGGCTGAGGCCAGATTAACACACTGGGACTTGTGGAACTGTGAGGAAAATCAAACATTTTTTTCTCCTATGTTTTTGTCTCTGGTGTTTTGTCATAGAACCAGAGAATGAATACATTCTACCTTTACACTCCTTAATCTCATGTATTATTTTTGCTTTGTGAAGTCATTTCTGGGGGTTGGAGATATGGCTCAGTGGTTAAGAGCATGTGCTGTTCCTAAAGAGGACCTAAGTTCTGTTTCGAGAACCCACTTTGGGTGACTCCCAACACCAGGAGGATTTGACAAATCTATCTGTAGTGGGCACCTTTCGCTCAAGTGTGATACCTACACACAGACACATACGTGTGCACGTAATTAACAATAAAAACTAACCTTTCATAAAAAAAACCAACCTTTCTCCTTTGTTTCTTGTTCACACTCTTTCCAGACACCTTATTCATTGCCTCCTGCTCTATTATTTTCTTTTGTTATTTCTACTTTTTTATTCATTTTACATACCAATCAAAGATCTCCCTCTTCCTTCCTCCCACCCCTCCAGCCTCCCCCTCCCAACCCATTCCCCCATTCCCTCCTACAAGAAGGCAAGGTCTCCCATGGGGAGGTACATTTAGTAGAGGCAGGTCCAAGTCCCCCCCTCCCTGCCTCAAGGCTGTGCAAAGTGTCCTGCTCCATTCTTTATGTCAAGATTCTACCACATTAGATATAGCTATATCAGTTGACCATATTTACATTCTATGTTGTATGAGGATGGGAATGTAACTTTTAAATATAGACGTATGACTACTCCCACCGTGTCAAGTACAGAACTGTAAGTAGGGAAATGGGAATGCTCCTGTAACTCCCCTCCTTTGAGATGGACACTAGGGCTGTGTAATGTGCATCTTTGTATAGTTTGCCGTTAGTACACATATGCTACTAATTGCCATCCTGGTCTCCCTGCTTCAGTTAAAATAAAGTTTTTGGTATTCATTATTTAAGCTAGGTTCTCCACCCAACCTGTGGCCCAGGGGCATGTACAGCCATCCCTAGAATAGCTATTAATATCCAAGACAAATTGTAAACTTATTTAAAACATTGTGAGATTTGGGGGTAAATTTTTTTCCTTTGGTAGCATGACCAGGCAGTTCTCTAGCATGAGCTTTACAGATGACAATGGCATGTTGCAGTGTCAAAGCTGGACATGCCTGCTAGACCACTGATTAATGGTGCCAAATTACAGACTTGTTTCTGACTTGAAAATGACTCTGGTGACATGCCCTTTTAGAACAAACTCTATGATAGTTTCTGATTGATTCTATATGTGTTTAAGGATTCTGCCATGTGTCCAGTTTTCTAGCACTGATTCTAGAAATACTGAATTTTTCAAACATCTTTGATCAACTGCTACTATGATCATATGGGTTTTCATTTTGAGTTTGACATGCAATAGATCTTATAAAATAATTCTTAAAAGATTTGTTAATTCATTTTATGAATATGTTTTGCCTGTATATGTGTAGGTGTACCATGTGTGTGCCTTGTACCCATAGAATTCAGAAGAGGGTATTGGATCACCTGGAACTGGAGTTACAAACAGTTGTGAGCCATATTGCTGGGAATTGATAATGTTAAGCCGTTTTTCCAGTCCAACAATAGATATCTTTAATGGAGTCATTTTTGATCTCTTATCGTTAAACACCTTTGCATTTATAGGATAACTTACTTTTCATGCATTGTATTTTGTGTATATTGAAATTCTTTGTTTATTTCATCTAGCTTACATTTTCTTTATGTTTGTAATTTAACTATGATTACATCTTAGTTTTCTCTCAAAATTTCAATATCCAGCAAGAGAGATTTTTGATAAACAGTTCATAAATGAGTAAGTAGATATTAGTACCTGATATTACTATTGGTTTCTAACTCTAATAAAATATGATTAATTACATCTATTTAATTTTTTCATCTGTGCCTATGTTCATGAATTCATGTCTATCCAGACACTCATTTGTTCAGCAAATACTTGCTAGTAGCCTATGACGTGTTCAGTCCTCTGCTAGACATTTGTGATGTAGTAACAATTGAAAACAGACATAGACTCAGTTTTTATGACGCTCTCTCTTCTCCAGAATCTGTGTCACAGAAAGATCTTAACGTCCTAGACAAATGTGTGCTTTTGTTTTTATGGTAAGCTCTTTGGAGCAGGAGCTGTATTTATTTCCATAGAAAGAAACAATTCAAGAAATGATACTAAAAATACACATGCGAATACTTTTCTAGGATGCCAAATTTGCATACAACAGTTTCTGTGTTATCTTCTTGCTGTACTCAACGTTTTATTGTTATTAGAGAACAATGTCGAATTTCAGGCTCCTCAAGGAGTTTAATGAACTTTGTATAGGACTCATTGGAGAACCACATAAATGAAAGGACTGGAAATTATACTCACGAGGGGAAATTAAAGGTATTAAAATGATTCTGCCTTTAAAGGGGGAGACTCAGAACAGTTTCAAAATAATCCTTCAGGACTCATTCAAAAAATAGATCAGCTTTTTTAAGTATCCACATAAGATTCGATGCCAACAAAGAAGTTATCAGTTCATCAAAGTCTTTTATTTACTGCATCCAGATTATAAAAATGTATTGGTGTTTGAGAGACTTTAACTTTGGAATAAGGAGAAAATATAAAGGTGGCAGACATGTAATAGTAGTCCCATATCTTGAGTCAGGGTGGCATCTAATATATACAAAAGGGCTGGAAGATTTTCTAAACCAATAGCAATATGTAAAAATACTAATAATCATTATAGAACATTTAATGTACCTGTAGTTTTGAGTGTTATCTGTATATTTTGTGCTTTTATGATGCTGGGCACTTGGTGTGGTATCTCATTCTTGTAATCCCAGGACTTTGCAGGAGCATCACAGCAAGACTGAGAGAGGTCTGGGATACAGGGTGAATTCCAGCCTAACGTGGTATGTAGAATGAAGCCCCATGTCAAAAACAATCATCTTAGTATTTATTAGTAAGATGACCATATGTCCTGGGTTAATTTGAACAGTCTGCATTTATACATTTATGCTTATTTTGCTGGAGTAATTACTATAAGCGTTCTTTACCATTCACAAAAATGTCCCGTCAGAAAGTAAATTAGGCAATTACCCTGGTTAATATCTGTTTTCAACATGGAATCTAAGCATAGAGAGGTTAAATCATTTGCTGGGGTCACTTAGGTAGTAATTGGAAAGCTGCGAATTCATGATAAAGTGGCTGCATATTCATGATGTGCGTTGAGGACTGTGAAAGTGAGGAGCAGACATAATACCTACCCTCCTGGAATTTCTTAATTAAATCACACTGTATCTCTGCACGGGATTAACACATATAGTTCTAGGCACAAATAGTGAGGAATGAGTAACTCAGCAAGGAAATAAAGCAATCTTAAATTGCACAGAAATTGCATTTAATGCATTAGCATCTGTCTGTGAAGATTTCAATGATCTCCATCCTCAGAGGACACATTCTTTCAGCTTGAAATTGAAGTTTCAAAATGGACCTTTGACATTATAAAGAAATGTAAGAAGGTGACCTTATAACGCCCAGGAATAGGATGAGCACTAATAAAGGCAGAATGTAGAGGAAAATGTTAGGGACATTTTCAGTGGGAACTGGAGGAAGTAAGAAAGAACATGAAATCCAGAAGTAGCTTTATGACCAGGCCTTCAAGCTTCTTAAAATCATCCTTCCTCTTCTTAGATAAAGGACAGGAGATCTGCATGTACAGCTGGAGTAGACTCTAGGGAGAGCAATTTTTTTGTTTTTTTAAGCTAAGGGCCAGTTGCCATCACAACTTGGCTCCTTCCACAAACCTATCCTTTCCACACTACATCTGCTGCCTCCTGGGCCCTCCTCTGTATAATGCTTGCCTTTCTGTCACTTTGTAATAACACATGGAGTTACTTTTTATATTTATCTTTTTAGAAAGGTCTCACGTAACTGAGGCAAACCTTGAACTCATTTTATAGGCAAGGCTGACCTTGAGTTCCTGATGTCTTGTTTCCCCCTTCCAAGTGCTGGGTTATAGATGCCTGTGACCTTAACGAGGCTGCTTTATTCATTGTGTGTATTGTTTCTTTCTATGGAAGGTCAGATAGACTACAGAAGGGACCATTGTTTCTTTCACTAATATATTCCAAACACCTGGAATGCTATCTGCCAAAAAGCAAGCTTCAAGAAATACGTAGATGAATGAATGCCTACTAACTACACAAAAATACAAGTTTGCTCACCTTTACAAAACTGGGCAAACATATATCTTTAAAAAGAACATGTTTGAAATTAATAAGAGACTAATTAGATTTCCACAACTTCTGTTACAGAGGTTTGGAGGATCGTGGCAGAAGAAAACTTTACTTGCTAGAAAATATTCAACTATTTTTCAATTAAACATTCAATGCTGCTAACATTTAATTAGAAATTTGTAGGAAATCAGAGTGGTTTTTTTTTCATATTTAGAACATATGTAGTAGGTTACATGTTAGTATAGACATAGTCCAGTTCATGGAATTTAAAGACACAGTTCCCTCTGTCTCCAGAATGTTCACTGAGTGAGGGAAATAAATGTCATGATTCCCACCTTAAGGGTACTGGATACATCATTGCCAAGACCAGTGTCTTGACTGATTAAATCACCTACTCAGCTTTCAGATTCCTCAGTCTCTTTTCTTATGAACAATAATGTCATGTGATGTCCATTTCCATTGGCCATGGAAGTCTTTAACATGCACTCCCGAGATGCTTTTCTGACCAACTCTTCCTCTTGCTAAACTTACTCTGAGTAGTTAAATTCTCACACCACTAGTGGAATTCATTTCTCAGATGTCTCCAGGCCGCTCGGTGCTACTTGCCTGGTCTAGCCATGTCTTCCTAGTCCTGACATCCCTTCAAACTCTTTCTTTGTGTCTCGTGGCTCTGCAGTGTCTCCTTCTCCTCCTCTGGTCACTCTGACTTTTTTCTTTGCACGCTTTTATTTCTCAGTCCCTTTAAACCATGCTCCAAATCCTTGTTTTTGTTTGTTTTGTTTTTTGTTGCATTTGCTTCTCTTCACTCATTACGTGTTCTCATTTATTTATCCTTTTTCTTTTTGAGGCTATAAACACTAAAGTACCATCTGTGGTCTTTCTGCTGTGTGTTTCTGATAAATTTCTACTTCCCTTAGATAGCTGTTCTGTTTCCCCATACCACAGAAGGAAACTACGCCTTCAGAGGTACCTCATGTTGAATAGAAAAAAGAGAGAGGCAATAATGGGCCCACCAAGTATGGCGCCCCAAGGATGCATCACCGAGTGATACATCCTCTAGTTAGGTCCTACATCCTAAAGTTTACAGGACTTCCTAAAATAGTACCGCCAGAGACCATTCCCTGAACACATGAGCCCCTTTTGAAGGATGCTTCAAACTCAAATTGTAACAAATGGGACAAATGACAAATGCGCTTTAGGTCCTGTGTAGAGCAGGACCAGTGTCCATGAAAATTCTGTCAGCCTCTTCCTTTTGTCAGCAATTTGTGTATCTGAAGTGAGGAGACAATGTGTTAGATATGACCCGTCATTCGTAGCATGCCTTATCAATGGCCCCTAGTCAGAAAATTTTGAAGTATTTGACCGTCTAGTCTGCTACATGGATGGTTATTTACCACTGTTTCCAAGCACACTGACCTGTATTAAGCCTCCCACCTTTGTGCACCTACCTACCTTCTTCAGCATGGGATTCACAAAGGGCATTCACAAAGGGTCACTTAGCTCCAAGTCTGAGGCCAGGAGACCGCTGGTCTTCTATAACTTGAGAAGTGGTAAGAAAGAGTGAAAAAAAGACGTGGTTAACATTTAAATGGCATGTGTGACACGGACTCTCTCCAGATTGAAATGATCAGACTATCACTATCATTAGAGCTATTACTTTTAGGTCTGATCTAATTCAACAGTATGTGGGATTTAACACTTGAGGAGATTTGAAAATTGGCCTACATATATTTGTATGGAGGAGTATCTGGATACATTTTTCTAAATGAGACATTATATGTTACACTGACTTTGTAAGATAGGCATCTCATATTTTCAAGGTACTGTGGGCTGCTAATGAGTCAGGAGAAAATTGTGATTGGATGTTTAAAACTTATAGCAAGGAATACATATTGGCTAGTGTCACAGTAGAGAAAATCATTTTACAGTAACATATGATATAGAGAAATTTAGCCTAATTCTATTCATAAGGTCATGAATATTTTTGTTAAGAAAAAAAATGTGCATTTAGCATTCAATGACCTGCCCTGCTTCTCACTATGATATGATCAAATCCTCTTGAGAGTTAACCAATTCTTTGTGATACCACTCAAAAATTCTATGCACATTACCATCATAAAATCCCTGGAGTTCAAATTCTCAATTATAGAAATAGCCTGGCTGTATGATAACCATTAGCCACGTGTAGTTGTTGAGAATGTGAAATGTAGCTTGTGCAACTGAGTAATCTTAACTTTATAATAATAATAAAGTAAACTTAAATTAGTTTAAGATTCAAGTTAAGTACACATATATGGCTGATATCTACTGAACTGAACACTACATCAATGTAGTTTAAATTCTTTTTAGTATTACTAACCACTTATTTACTTTTACATAAAATTTAAGTCATGGGTTTGATAATGCCTTTGCAAACAAATAAGAAAAAACAAACTCCAACTAAGCATAAAGGTTCTCACCATCCATAAGACATGTGCAAGAAAAAGTATCTCAATTTCCTAACTTCTAGATTTTTTTTTGAGTTAATCTTGTATCCTCTACGTTGCTGAAGGTGTTTATACGCTGTATAAGTTCCTTGGTCGAATTTTTGGGGTCACTCATGTATATTATCATGTCATCTGCAAATAGCGAAAGCTTGACTTCTTCCTTTCCAATTTGAATCTCTTGATCTCCTTATGTTGTCTTATTGCTCTGGCTAGAACTTCAAGTACTATATTGAATAAGTATGGGGAGATCGGACAGCCTTGCCTTGTTCCTGATTTTAGTGGAATCTCTTTTTTGTTTCTTTCCATTTTATTTGATGTTGGCTGTTGACTGTCAATTGCCTTTATTATGTTTAGGTATGTTCCCTGTATTCCTGATCTCTCCAAGACCTGTATCACGAAGGGGTGTTGGATTTTGTCAAAGGCTTTTTCAGCATCTAGTGAGATGATCATGTGGTTTTGTTCTTTCAGTTTGTTTATATGGTATATTACATTGATGGACTTTTGTATGTTGAACCACCCTTGCATCCCTGGGACGAAGCCTACTTGATCATGGTGGATCAATTTCCTAACTTCTAGATTACTTCTAGGATAATTTTTGCTTCTAAGGTAGTATAAAGTATCTCTAAACAATACATTCTACTGTACATCATGAATAAGGGGTGTCGTATACACACTGTGAATTAGAGAACAGTAAGTCGTGCTAAGTTCCAGAGAGTGGACAATTTGTTTTATGTTTCATAAGGTCACATTTAGCTTATATGCATCATGAGGTGTACAACTAAGAAGAAGGACAAATCACAGTGTACCAACGGTCCTCCAAGTTGTTTACAAATACTCTGAACTGAGAACCTCACACAATCAGCCTTGGGTAAAATTTTGATTTGTAGAAAAGAAGTGAGGGTCTATCACCTGCTCTCACTCTGCATCCCCAGCCATCTGTCTCTGGTTCCTGCTCCACTGAGAGGAGCCATCAGCTCATCTTTGTGTGGTGAGGATAGGAAAAGCATGGTTGAAAGGTAAAGCTGCCAAATCCCTTGCTGACACCTCTCAGAATCTCTTCACATACATAATTGGGGTGAGTTTCACCTCGTTGTGGGGGTTGCAGGTTTGAGTGATGAGGAGCTACCAGCGTTAACATGTAAGCGGAACCGCGACAGACGTGAAGCCAGTGTCTGCAGCACTGGAATTTGACCAAGTACCCTGTAGCCCTCGTGCGCCCACAGGCAGTCAGTTGTTAACCAAGCGCCATGAAGAAAGCTCCAGCTACGGAAAGGTTGTGATGGCAAACACCAGCCGATTATGAAAAGCAGACAAGGAAAAACAGAGAATGAGTACAAGGGGCTGGTTTATAATGACAGTCAATTTGAAGGAATGAGGAAATTCGAAGGAAGGTGTGTGCCTGGGCATGCTGGCATGTATTTGGCACCTGGGAGTCTATCATTAAGAAATAGGTGACAGAGCAAGGTAAAGTTCTTGCTGTCATGCTGAAAGAACGGCAGAAGTAAGAAGAACAGTGGGAGTGTAGTGGAATTAGACAGACGACTTCTTGTAGACACCAGGCACATGATTTGAACTACATTAGCCGTCCTACTGATGTGTTGCTACAATAGACTGGCTTATCGTTCCCAACAGTTTCTTGTCTGGGTAGGTTTTGTGGGGATAGAAAGATGGCTCAACAATTAAGAGCACTTACTATTTTTCCAGAGGACCCTAATTCTCTTCCCAGCACCCATATTGGGTAGCTCACTGCCTCTTAAAGCTCCAGCTCTAGGGAGTCCCATACCCTTTCCTGGCCTCTTTGGATACCCCCTACACACACATGTTATTCACCACACAGACACTCACATACAAACAAATAAAAACAATAAAAGTGAATTTTCAAAACTAAATACATGGAATGAAAATGGGGTTTGTTCTGAAGATGTGCCCTTGGGGGAACTTGAGGAGGGTGAACTGGCCTCAGTTGTGTGACAGAAGGGAGCTGAAACAAGGTTCTGGATGAACATGATAAACCCCTTTCCTAAACTCTCAGTCTCTTTATTATGTGCTTCTGAATCTTTGTATTAGGTTTCTCTAAAAGTTACTTATAAAAAATTCATAGAACTTTTAAACTATTCTTTTTTTTTTCTTTTTTGGTTTTTCAAGACAGGGTTTCTCTGTGTAGCTTTGCACCTTTCCTGGAACTCACTCTGTAGATCAGGCTAGCCTCGAACTCACAGAGATCCGCCTGGCTCTGCCTCCCAAGTGCTGGGATTAATGACGAGTGCCACTACCACCCGGCTTATTATTTTATTTTCAATGTTTAATTGACTAACAGAAAGCAATAAAAATAATATAATTTACCTGCACTTCCTCACCTAAATTCTTCAAATTGAGCATCCTCTGTAATTATCATGTAGTTATAAATACAAGGAGATTGCATTTGTTCTCAGCCAGTGCAAGCCCCATTTGTATCATTTTCTTAGTCACCATCTTCATGAACTATTTTTAATTAGAATACAGGAATGTTCCTCAGTTTTGGCTTGTTTGATGAAACTCATGCTATGCATTTTACCCCTTTGTTGTTTTGTTATTTGCTGTATTCTTTTGGAGACAAAAGGTCTCACTATGTGATCCAGGTTGGACTCCATCTTGTGATCCTTCTGCTTCAGCCTCCTGGGAGCTGAGATTATAGCTATGCACCTCCATGCTTCTCCTCTATTGTATCTCTTTGACAATAGAGCCAAAAGAAGTGATGTTTCATACTCCCAATTGCTTTGTATCTCAGTGGTACACGATGTCATCTTATCATTACAGTGCCAATTCTAATACCAAAATGTTGTGAAACAGTTTAAGATGTGTTACATTCACTTAGGCTGTGGAGAATTTGTTTAATCATGCAAAGAGGTTTTATGTTGAATTTGTTTATTTGTGAAACTGTGTTACTTTCCTTGCCTAAAACAGCTGATTGGTCTAATAAAGAGCTGAACCGCTAATAGCTTGGAATGAGAGGGATATGTGGGGCTGCCAGGCAGAGAATAAATAGGAGGAGAAATCTAGGCTTGAAAGAAGAGTGAGGAGCAGGAAAAGGAGAAGGGAAGGAGGATGCCAGGGGTCAACCACCCAGCCAGCCACAGAGTAAGAAGGAAAAAAAGACATATGGAATAAAGAAAGGTAAAAAGCCCAGAGGCTAAACATAGAAGGAGAAAAATGGGTTAATTTAAATTAAGTTAGAAAAGCTAGCTAGAAACTAGCCAACCTAAGGCTGGACATTCATAAGCAAGAATAAGTCCTTGTGTATTTACTTGGGAGCTGGGTGGCAGGCCCCCAAAAAGCAAAAAAATAAATAAATAAAAAAAACCAACTATACCAAACTCTTTATGAAGATGATGTCTGCCAGATTTTAGTGAAGTAACTGTGTCTCCCACTACCCCATTAAGTGATTTAACTTGTGAATAGATACTTTGAGGCTATCTAAATATTTGTTCTCATTTTATTTTTAGTCCAGTAATATTTACATTAATCGACTCTATATCATCATACATTTAAAGTTATCACTAGTTGATGACAGTGTTTTCAGATAGTGACCTTGCATCATGTGTTGTACATCTTCTAATAAACATTTCCTAAAGAAACCATCTTCTTTCCTTCTTCCCTCCTGATTTCCCTCCTTCTAGAATAGATTCAAGAAAGTGACTCGTTTCAGGCCTATGGTCCATTACATTTTGTATTTATTGTCCACACTCATTGTGTTTACTTTGTTCCAGACTTAGAATTTTGGGAACTCTTTGGCTCTGTTTCCTTAATCCTTTGGAAACACCCTAATCACATTTTGCACACTTCCTTACTTTCCAGCACTCTAAGATTTCCAAAGTAAATTTAAAATTTTTTTTCAATTTGCATTATAAAATCCTGAAATATTATATAAATACTATATATAACTTGTATGTCTATGCCTAAAATATGTAGTTAAGGCAATGATTTATTTTCTTTTTCTTCTCACATCTTTAAACATTATTCATATAAATTATTTAGATTAATGTCACTAATAAATTTGTATAACTGAATATAGATTTCTATTGTATTAGAAAATATATTTAATGTGCTTTGATATCTATTTTGTTAGCTCTCAAACCATTTGTATCTCAAGATTACTTAAAATGAAAGACAATGTAAACAGTGCTGAAATAATGTTTACCCAAAGACCATGTTCAATATGGCCATACATTTATGTCAAAAGGAGTGTACAAAGATCTTCCTGCTTACCAGCTAGACTGACTAGAAATGTATCATGTTTTCAGCGACTTTCTACATACCATTTTTCAACGAGTTATTGATGAGCTTATAACTCAGGAGTGTTAGAGCAAAACAAACTTGAAAGTCATGGTTAGGAGGTCATCAATAACAGAATCTTTCTAATTGAGTCTATTGCTCATGTAGCCCTGTTCTTAATATACATTGTGGCATTGTGTGAGGATTGGTGAAGGTGTATTTCACTTGGTTTGGAAGAATCCACTTCAGACCATTGTTTCTGACTTGAGCTGAGTGGCAGTTGTACTTTCAAATAGTAATAACAACTTTGCATAAATTATTCACATTCTTAATTTTGAGCCTTTCTCTTACCTTTTGAAATGATATCACTGGATTGTCTCAGAGGCATGCTACCTCTCTCTCTCTCTCTCTCTCTCTCTCTGTGTGTGTGTGTGTTATTAAGTCTTGTTTTAAACACTAAAGATTATGTTAACAATAAGTATTATCTCCTAATGCTATTATTCTATAGGGGAAGAAGGTATTTTAACACCCAAATATAGGAAAATCATTCTAAGAACCCTGCATGCTTTTTAAAGTGGGATGTGCTTAGCTTTGTGCTAAACTTATTCTATTGATATTCATTTTTTCATGTCACCATGGACCACTGAACAGATGACACAAATGAAATATTTTTCAAAGCTATCACTGCATTAGCAAATGAGTAATATATAGCAGCAATTGGGATGCTGCTATTAAAAAAGTAACCCTTCAGAGAGCAGCTGGATGACTCATTTGTCAAGATGAATATCTTCTTATTTTCTTGGGGATGCACTTATTACTTATTCAAATGGATATAGTACATATAGGGGTGTGTGTGGGGGGAAATTAGTGCATTTCTTTGACTTTAGTGCTAATAAAATTGAAAAGAAGATCTAGACTTGAAGGGTGTTATGTTATCTTGCCATGTGTTTCCTTATACATAGTGTGATCTTATCCTACAATTCTTCTCTGTATTTCTATTTACTATACTCATGCAAGTGCTCTGCACTAGCTAGACCTAACCATTTTCCAACATCCTGGTGTGTTTCCTCTCGTTTTCATAAAATTTTGCATCTGGTTTTGATACTTCTGTCCAGCCTTTTGGATTGATGATTCTTTTGGGTGGTCTCATTTTTGAACTTGACTTTTTTTTTTTTAATAAACTCTGTCTTAATCACATCTGGCTCTAAGCTTTAATGCCCATGGGCATGTCCTCACCTCCTTTTCATACTCAGCCTCAGCTCTCATGACTTACCTGTCACAACCAAAGAACTTTCAGTTCTTTCAAACTGTGCTTTATGTCTGGTTGTCTCTGCCACTGGCTGCATTTCACCGCTGTCTGGCTGGGCTGTCTGCTGGCAGGGACACCGGTTTTTATCTTGGGCTGCAGGGAAAAAGTATTTCTTAGTATAGAACTCTCTGTAGGACACAGTCTTGACTTTAGTTTGAAGAGTTTGTAACTCTTTGGGGGATTTTTTGGATGCTCTTTGGGCCAAGTTTTAATTAATGTCCTCTACTGAGGTTATACAAGGTCTCATGGCCAGAGACATTTGGTTGAGAAATGATAGTTAAGTCATTGGTCCTTTTTTTTTTTTTTTAAACACAAGTCTAGCTTCCTCCTGCAAAATGAGTCTAAGTTTTCACTTTAGAAATGCCTACACTTTTCACCTGTCTTAAGAAGTTTAGAAACACTATTATTTAGGACTTTCATCACCACAGTTCATTGCCCCTTATTCCAAAGAATAATGGTCAACTTGTTACCTGCTCTGAAGTATTATTAACAATGAAGCAAAGCATTGTTTCTTGGCTAGATCTAATTTGTTCTAGGAAACCCAATTTACATGCATCCTCTTTATCTCCTGATTCCATTAGCAAGTAAAATGATAGATTATGCTTAATGCTTCATGATCGTTCATTCAGAAAACCATGGTCAACCAGCCATGCCCACAACAGTATGCCTTATTGTGTGTGTGTGTGTGTGTGTGTGTGTGTGTGTGTGTGTGTGTGTGTGAGAGAGAGAGAGAGAGAGAGAGAGAGAGAGAGAGAGAGAGAGAGAGAGAGAGAGAGAGAATGCAGTTTTTGAAGATGTAATTCACAAAGCCAGTTGGAAGAAAGAAAAGAATGGAAAATTCATGGTTTATGTAATTGGAAAAATAGAAAATAGCAGAGTCATATGAAGTAGTGGAATCTGCATTCAAATGATATAATCAGAACTTGGGTGCTCAATTCTGTACTTGACATGAGAATGGAAGACATTGGGAGGTGATGGGCTGAGTGGGCAGCTTGATTAATTTTCTTTACCTTTGAACTAAAAACAAGGCCTTATCTAAATGCATCGGTCCAAATTTGAAATCACGTCAGTTTCCAAAGATGTCAGTTTGTAATCCCAGTAAGAGGGTGACAGCTGCTCTCCTCATAAACAATTGGCATCTAGAAACAGGAAGAATTATCAGTGGCCTGATGGGAGTGACCCCTTGACTCTATTTGTGGGACATTGACTCAAGTTTGATGTTGGCAATTTCCCCAGCAAAGAAGACTCTTATTAAAGCATTTATTATTTTTCATGGCCATTTTTATTTTAGAATGTTTATATGCTATTTTATGAAAAATTAAATTTGATATTCTGTGTTTTTGTTGGTCAGCATTCCTGAAACACAACTTGTATGAAAGAATGTTACATAGTTTTGTGACTTTAAGTAGTGAGTGAAAAGTAACTCTGTTCTTTGTAAGCTAAAAATAAATAACTTTAAGTAAAAATCATTCAAATTCAGTTTTCTAAAGTTGTATGTTGAAGTATGGTCAGTCTAACCCTTTCTACATCTTCAAGGACTGTAGTGGTCTTGCCAGTTACTCTTTCTATCCACTCATTTTATAGCAAATGTTTATGAAGTTCGTAGCTAGATACTGTTTGGCATGTAGTGTGTAAAATATGATCTTTACCTTCTGTACTTTTACAAATTAATTCTGTTTTCAGTGCTGTCAAAGGACTGACCAAGAAGAAAGTCAAAATATGTTTCAAAGCAATCTTTGATATTTTTTAAGGTTGCTTCATAGGAGCTAATTTGGTGCTCATGAAGAGCTAGTATAAAATCAACAGATTTGAGTGTTCTGTTTACAGTTTCCAGGCCCTGTAAAAAACCATCTGCACATCCTTAATGCCAGAGAAAATTGCCCAGGCCATGAGATTGTATAGGAAGCTTAGGAAGCTTAGAAATGAGATCGAATAAGATTGCAGGGATACAAACAATTAGCCTTCTGACTCACAAGTCATTTCAGAATATGCCTTCAGTCTCAAAAGTGAGAGAGCTAATGATTGAATCATGTTCTTTCATTTCAAGCTGACTTTTGGGATCTTCATTCAATTTTGAAATTTCCATAATGAGCATGGTATGTCAGAAGTTGACTTCATCCTTTAAGCTTTCATGTTCTATAGGTACAAGTTTCTCTCCCACCTGCCTGTTCCCTAATACCCAGCAGCTGCTTTCCAAATAATTTACTCAAAGGCTTAATATTATTTATAAATGATTGGCCAGTAGCTCAGGCTTATTAACTATTAACTATCTCTTACACTTAAATTAACCCATAATTCTTACTATGTTTAACCACATGGCTTGATACCTTTTCTCAGTTCTGCCTTCACATCTTGCTTTCTCTGTGTCTGGCTGGTGACTCCTGACTCTGCGTTTCCTCTTCCCAGAATTCTCCTAGTCTGGTCATCCTACTTATACTTCTCACCTGGCTACTGACCAATCAGTGTTTTATTAAACCAATTTGAGTGACAAACTTTTACAGTGCACAAGATTATTCCACAGCAATATTCATGTTCCTTAAGTCTTCATTCTTCCAAGTGCTCCCTGTGGTTACACCTTCTAGTTACATTTTACACTAATCATCTCAGAAAAGCCCGTGCATAGGCACAAAATTTAAAGAGCATACCCCTCTGTGTGTGTGTGTGTGTGTGTGTGTGTGAGAGAGAGAGAGAGAGAGAGAGAGAGAGAGAGAGAGAGAGAGAGAGCAGTGGGCCCGCTAATGACAGTGGTACTCATAGCTTCTTTATTTCATTTGGCAAAATATGAAGCCTGCGCCAAAATGACCATGGCTAATACAATGAGAACCTCAAATAACATCTGTTTTTGTTTTTGTTTTTGTTTTGGGGGGGGGGGACAGAGTTTCTCTGTGTAATAATCCTGACTGTCCTAGAACTCACTCTGTAGGCCAGGCTGGCTGGCCTTGAACTCATATAGCCCTGCCTGCCTGTCTCTGCCTCCCAAGAGCTGGGATTAAAGATATATGCTACCACTGCCAGACAACAGCTAATTTTTTGCTGGCATCATAAACAATGTATTTCCTGTATATAATTCCACTTATACTTTGGTCTCATCCTTAAAATACCATTGAATAAAGTTAGGGAAAGAAATAAAAGAAACATACATCCATAACTTTCCCCTACCTAATCTCTCTTGTTAGTTGAAATAGTCACACACTCAAAATATCATGAAATATTTTTTTGTTGCTGGGCACTTTTGATGAATGTGTAACAGAACTTGAGATGTATTTAGAAAGCAAAATATTCAGCAAGCATTTTAATTCTGGCCTGTGAACTAATGTTTTATGCCAATTATCTGTAGTAGTGATTGGGTAAGTAACCTAGAGAACACAGATGCCTGAACAAAATAAACTGGGCAGTCATTGCTGTGGTGAGGAGGACTTGATGTAAGTTCTCTATCTTGTAGAATTAGGGTGGTTAGGGAATGGGTACCTGTGAGGTCGCTATTACTTGACCATTGACCAATCAACAAATACACTTCCTAGGATGATGCTGTATTCACAGCAGAGGTCAAGGTTTCCAAAGCTAGACTGAACTTCTAGTCAGAAGTTAATTAGATGCCAATGTGGTGAAGCTCAAAAATAAGATAAAATGTGAGCAAGTGAACAAGCAGAAGAAGCACAGTGCACGTGCATTTTTCTTTGGGTTTTCTCATTAAGGCTTGCAGCATTTTTTTTAAACTTTTATCAATTCCTTGTGTATTTCACAAATTCTTGTGAATTTGTGTATTTCACATCATGCATCTTGATTCTACTTATCTCCTTGTCCTCTCATTTCTGCCCAGTACCCTTGCAACCTCCTCCAACCCCTCACAACAAAACAAAATTTAAAAGTAAAACTAAAAAAAAATGCAAAAAATCAAACTAACATCAAAAAAAGAAAGGAAGGAAGGAAGGAAGGAAGGAAGGAAGGAAGGAAGAAAGAAAGAAAGAAAGAAAGAAAGAAAGAAAGAAAGAAAGAAAGAAAATAAAATCTGAGCATGGAAGCTGTAGTATGGCCCAGTGAGTCACACAGTATACCCTTTAGTCCATACATCTTTACTTGTAAGCATTCATTGCAATGAGACAGATGTTGGTCTAATTCGAGGCTTCTGGCTTCCACTACACCCTCGATACTGGGCCCTCCCTAGGACTCCTCTTGGATATCCTGTTGTAAGGCATGTAACATGTTATGATAATGACTCCTGATAAGTGAGTTGGGAATCAGAGCAAATACTTCCACAATTTATGTATGTATCTGATTATAGTTAAGGGTGAGCAAACACATTAGGTAGATATAATAAGGATCTGTATCTGGTATTATTTTGGGGATATGAGGGAGTTTTAGATTCTTGTTTAGTGAAATCTCTTTATTAGTGATTCATTTACTCTCATCTTTGACTTTGGCATTATTTCTATTTTCCCCTTACACTAAATTTTATGTTGTGAGTGTGTCATTTTTATCTCTATATGGGTACAATTAAAATTCGTTTGAAATTATCTTTTGATATGACATCACATTATTAATTCATGTGCCCGAATTCCGTGAAAATCATGCAAATGTTAGAGTAACGCTCACACTCCCACACCTATTTCTTCTGCAACTTAACCTAGACTCACGGCTAGGGACACCCTGAGCTCATGTCAGTATTCATGTGGCACATCTCTGTGACATGCACACTGTTGTGTGGCAGTTCAGGGAATCAGCTCGTTTGTTGCATATTAAATCCAACACAATGAATCCAAATGCTAAAGCTGCCTGTGGTGGCGGCAGCTCCACACTTCCCTGTTATACACATCACTCTCAGCCACAGCCTGCCCACAGGTCTTAACCAAGCTGCTGGCTTCTTCCCGCTGTCAGGCCATCAGTGCGGATCTCCCCCTGACCTGCTGGAAGGATGGGAATAAAAAAGAAAACCAAAGTACTTTTAAAATATTAAACTGCTTTCAAAAGGCTAATTAATTCCTGTTTCCCCTTTCTTTTCATCTTCGTCATTTTTACCCATTTTTCTGAAGGGAGGAAAATCCCATGAGGCCCCCTGCAAAATTAATAGGCAAGTTTTGTCTCGAGGATTTTTAAAATTTATTTTTAACTTTAAAGCATTTTTATGTGTATAGAGGTGTGTGTATGCCCTCCCTCCCTCCCTCCCTCCCTCTCTCTCTCTCTCTCTCTCTCTCTCTCTCTCTCTCTGTATGTGTGTGTGTGTCTCAGAGTCTGAGCTAGAGTTACAGGTATTTGTGAGTTACCAGACGTGGGTACTGGGAACCAAACTCGGGTCCCATAGAAGAGCCCCAAGTGTTTTCAACTGCCATGCTATGTCCAGCCTGCCCTTGTTCCTGGGATTTTATTAAAACTTAGGAAACTTAAGACTTAATTCATATTGAGAAAGGCATTGGCCCAATCTTCCATGTTCAAGGGGGAAAAAAAAGGTAAGGCTTACAATAAAAATGGATTTGTTCCACAAGAGTAGAGCAAGATAATGGTAGATTCTGCTTCGAAATCTAGTTCCTTCAATTCCCAAGTCAGCTTTCCAATAATCTCTAGATTTTATCACATTTTACAACCTGCTTCTGTGGCTGATTCCATTTAGGACACACACCGAGGTGCCTTTTCTTCGCCAGGTGCCTCTGTGTTTCCGCGAACCCTCTAGTGCTTGCTCACAAAGCAATAAAATGCTTCCTTTTGCTTTTATCCAATACATCCTAGATTAAAATAAATTGTTCGATCATCAGAAGCAGAGCCCTGACAATCACTTCCTACCGTCTTCAAAAGTCAGGGATGAGAATCGGAACGCGGCTATTATGTTTGTCACCATGGCGGCAGCTAATAACACACCTCTGAGTTTTAGAATCGCTGCAGTCATGTGCACTGAAGCTTCCCACAGCAATCAGCTGGCGAGAGTCTACCGTAGGCACAATGAGTTTTTATCAAGGTCAGTGCGGAGTCTGTCTTTAACTTCATAGTTGTTTGTTATGGTGGATGCACGTGTGCTGACAACTGAGACAGGTTTGGTTTAAGAGCAGCGGGCACCGCCAAGGAGGCTGTAAAGAAAACCAAACAGATAGCTAGCATTGGTATATCTAAAAATGGCCTCCTACAAACATTTTTTTTTTTTATAATTCAGTTTTTAAAAAGTATGTGTATTTATGTTTGTGTATGAGTATGTGGCCATGAGTATGAGTGCCAACAGAGGCCAGGGGCACCAGATCCTCTGAAGCTAGAGCTACAGGCTGTCTTGAGCCATCTGAGACGGTTGTTGGGAACCGAACCCGGGCCTTCTGTGAGCAGTGCGAGAGAGTAACTGCGGAGCCATCTTTTAGTCACCTCAGTTTTGTTTTTATGGAAGACATACTAGTGTTTTGCATAAGCACTTTTCAAAGCCGTCAAAAAAAAAAAAAGGTTTTTCTTTGCCTTTTCTTTACTTTTTCCCCCCATTTTTTAAGACAGTAATTCTTACAGATGTTTTAAGTTTACAGCAAAATTGAACAGATGTACAGGTGTTTTCTAGCTACCTCAAGCCCTCACTCCGACATGACTTCTCAATTATTATTATTATTATTATTATTATTTTTGGTTTTTCGAGACAGGGTTTCTCAGTGTAGTTTTGCGCCTTTCCTGGAACTCACTTGGTAGACCAGGCTGGCCTCGAACTCACAGAGATCCGCCTGCCTCTGCCTCCCGAGTGCTGGGATTAAAGGCGTGTGCCGCCCACCACCGCCCGGCCGACTTCTCAATTATTAATAGGCCTCCATCAGATTGGAACGTGTATTAACAAGAACAATTTATTTCTTTGTTTTTCAGCATTTTCTTTCTTTCAGAGGTAACTTTTCTCCCTCATATCTATGCATTACTGTTCCAATCTGATCATGTCTTCACAGCATGGACTTTTTCTGTGTATCCATCACAAATCAAACACTATGTCAACAAAAAGAAGATGAAGATGAATGGAGCACAGGTCAGGTATTCAAGGAAATACTGTAGCAGAATAAATGCCAGGGAGGATGAATGGTGTTTACTGATTTCTTTTTTTTAACTTCTTTTTTTCCCCCCTGAGACGAGGTTTCTCTGTGTAGCTTTGAGCCTTTCCTGGAACTCACTCTGTAGCAGGCTGGCCTTAAACTCACAGAGATCCTCCTGCCTTTGCCTCCCAAGGGCTGGGATTAAAGGCGTGCGCCACCACCGCCCAGCATATTGCTGATTTCTTTAACTAAAATCCATTAAGTGACATATGCTAAACACTTCTAGTTTTATGAAGTTCAAAGATGAATAGAGTACAGATGCCAGCCTCCTCTCATAAGGAGGAGAAACACAGAGAAATCGATATAATGTGGTAGAATTGTGTGAAAACACAGGCTTAAGGAAACAGTACTGTGAAACTCAGAGGAGGAAAATCCAGGGTTAAAGGGACATTCTGAATGAATTGGTGGCTGTGTGGTAGAACATGGTAATGAAACAAAGTGAGACCCAATATGGTGCACTTGGGAGTCTGATAGCCATTGTAGTAGATGTTATATGAAAGCAGTACAGTGAATACACAAAGCAGAGAGACAAATCTGAAAAGTTAAGCAAGGTTAGCTCTTCAAGGACTCTAATGTCAAGCCAGATTGGCATTCATCTTTTGGACCAAAAAGCCCAATAAAATCTTTTTGAACAGATGAATATTATAACTATGCTTGTATTTTGATATGCCATCTGCCAGTAAATTAGTGTCTGAATTTATAGGTTACAAGACAAAGAGCTGAATCATAAGGCTGATATATTATAGCAGTTCTGGGCAGATCTCGAATGCCAGGAGTCATGAACAAAAGGTTAAGAAATCATGACGACATGGCAAGGGTTTGTGATGAATTGGCATGGGAGAGGAAAAGAGGAAAGGAGAGTCATTTCATGTTTAAGGAAAGAAAATTTTTATGGAGCAACAGATTTATAGAAAAAGGTGATGAGTTCAATTTAGGTACGGTAATTTCCAGGAAGGCCAGAAGAAATCCATTTTGTTAATAATACAAGCTTAATGAAGAGAACAGTTCATGGTGTATTGCAGGCACTTAAATATGTATGTATGCATATATGCACACAGACAGATATGCCCTATATGTGTATACATTTATGTTTATATGTATACATGTGTATATTTGACATACGTATCAATGCATATAAGAAAATGAGATATTACAGTATATTTGCAATATCCATTTAAGATATTTAAATATATATGTGTAAATATACATATATGTATATTGTACATACAAATGTTAAGCTTGGAAAGAGGCAAACTATTTGATATGCGAACATAAAGGTTAGAGAAAAGTTAGACTAGCTTTGGACTGGTAGGCATTAACACATGTCTGGTAAATGACAGCACTAGAAGGGATGAATTGATCAGGAGCATGAGCAAATTAATTTCAGTGGGCTGGAGTTCAAGATCTTGGGATATTACAACATTTAAGTGTGTGAAAGGGGAGGGATGGAGAGGGGGAGGGGGAGAGAGGAATTCAGGGAGGGGGAGGGCAGGAGGGAATATCAGTTAATCAGGAGAAACAAACGAAGTTCCCTGCTCTTACAAGTAGAAAGTAGTAAGTATGAAGCAGTGTTTAATAATATCAAACAAGACCTCGATTTAAAATCTGGTTTGAATTTGACAATTGGGGAAAAAATCAATAAAATGGGACTGAGCAGAAATACAGGCTCAGCAGTCAGGACTAAACTGTTAAAGGGGAGATCCGAAAGTATCATCATCACCAAAATTCGGGTTACTCTTTTACAAAACAAAATGGAAATGAACTGGGTGGCAGTTTGGGGTAAGCATGTAAATGTGATGAAAATGTTGTATTTACAAATACATAAGGAAGGAAGCAAGGAGGGACAGAAGAAAGCATCGAGTGCCAGCAGAAAACTGGAGACGTGGCACACTGGCCCTGGAAGCCAGGAGAAAGGTGAATGCATCCGTTAAGTGGAGGGCGGCATGGAGTAAGTAAGCGAAAACAGGAGGCAAGTTTGCCTTCCGGAATCAGACACTGAAGAGAGGATTTGCATAGAGATGTGAGTATTTGTTACTAGACAGTCCCTGAAAGAGCAAAAGTGAGGATGAATGCAGCTCTGCAAGGCACCTGTGGCTGAGGGGAAACCGTTGGCAGTGAAGCCTCCGTGTATTTTCCTCCGAATAACTCAGCTACTCCAGGCTTCAGAGCCGTGAAATTGAACAGTAATTTTAGCCAATGTGACATGTAATGACTTAACTTGGGTGAATACCCTTCAACATGAAAAGAAAAGAAATTTAGGATGTGCTGCGAGAGTAGTTTAATATTCATAGGTTTAGGTTAAAACAGAGCAGATGCTTTGAAATCTGAGATCAGAAGATTACAAATTATAATGTTAAAAAACGAGCTATGTATGCCATGATTATGAAATAAGGGCCGGAGGAAGCAGTAAGGTTTAGTCAGCATGTAGTGAAGCTAACGGATTTCAGACAATACTGTGACGTATAAAACAATGTAACAACTTATGACCATGAGAGTAGATGGCTTGGGAAGGTCAGCAGTCCATGAATTTTCGGATTTGGATAACATGATCCAGGTGGAATTTGAAGACACCTAAAGGATGAATGTGATAGTGAGAAAGTGCTAGATCAAAAGAGATATAAATATGGGTCTGGGACACAGCATCGCTCTTCGAGTGTTTGCTTAGTATGCACGAGGCCCTGGGCTCCTTCGCCAGCACCACATCAACATTACACACCTGTAATCCCAAAACGCGGGAGGAGGCAGGAGGCCCAGAAGTTCAAAGTAATCTTTGATTACACAGTTTGAGGTTAGCCTTGTCTGCATGAAACCTTGTAAAGTAAAATATTACTGTCAGTATACATTTTTAGATTCCACTGCCAGAACAAAATATTCTATACAATTATAATGGTTTATACTTACCTTTAACTCATGATACATAAAACACCAGAACTTGATAAAAATGTCTCTGTATGATACCTGAAATCAAGAATATCACATTTATAAATGGAGTTGAAGCATCATTTGTTGCACTATATTAGTAAAAGATAAGTGGACTGGCACTTTATACTTCATCTGTATTTAAGGAAGAAAATTTGGCAAAAGCTTGGGGTGAAAATAAACAGGATGGTGAGTAACATGAGGGAGACTGTCCACATGTTAGTACATCAGACCGGCTATGGAGGGCTAGCCGTGGATGGAAATACGAAGTAGAAGATACTTCACCAAATGAATGATAAGAATGGAATGTCATATGCATAGGAGAAGAAAGAATATCTGCTGTTACAATAGTTTATTATGATTAAATCACACACACAAACATATATATATATATGTATGTATATATATATATTCATATTCATCATAGTTTTGGTTAATATTGACATACTGGGCATTTCCTTTCCTTTCTAGCCAGCCTTCTGATAGCGTTTCCTCCCTGGACCCTGCCTGTTTCTTATGGGAGCTTGTATATTCTGTAAGCTTTTCTGCTTAAGGCTCCCTGAGATTTTTATTTTCAACTGTTCTCTCCTCCCGCCCCCACCCCCTACTTCTCAGAATGCTCTTTTCTGCCTGGAGCCTTTGAACTAGATGTTTCCTGTGTTTATGATTATCGCCTCTTCAAAACCCCACCTGCTCACCCGGTTTGCTGTTCAGACTTCAGGTCGTGGATGGCTCCTTAGAAAACAGCATGTGGTTGGGCATTGTGATGCATGCCTGTACTCTCAACTGCACTCAGAGGCAGAGACAGGAGGATCAGGAGTTCAAGGATCCCCTCAGCTCCTGGCCTGAATCACATGAGATCTCCTCTCAGAAACAAAAGCACAACACCACACAAAACAAAACCACCAGTGTATGGCAGATAATGGTGGTTGCTTCACACTTGTTGGTTGTACAAATAACATATTGGTCATGAACTCTGTCTTGGAGTTAAGTAGGGACTTGGACAGATCTTGGCATGCAAAAGGACAATGCCAACACAAGGTATAGGTGACCCAATTACAGTAAGGGAACAACTGACAGGTTTGGAGCACGAAAGTGTCATGATTAAATTATCTTGAGGCTTGCTCTACCTTTCCATAGGGTGAAATAACAAACTCTACTGTAGCATCAGGTACATGCATGCCAGGCATGGAACGAATTAGTAAAAAAAGGCATTGGATAATACCAACATAATTTTCAAAAAGCCTTTTATGCTTGATTTCAGGTATCCTACAGAGAAATTTTTATCAAGTTCTAATGCTCCATGTATTATCCAGTTAAAGATAAATATCAATCATTAAAATTTTATAGAATATATTTTGTTCTGGCAGTGTAATCTGAAATTTATACTAACAGTATATTTTTGTACTAAAATGTTATTGCTACTTTTGTGTTGTTTTTGAGACAGTGTTACAATGTGGCTCAGGATGGCTTCACCATATTACTGCCTCCCCCTCTGAAGGACTGGAAATGAAGAGATGTGCATCACACCCAGATAACTGCTGCTTCTCAGTTATGTAATATTAGAAAATTTATGATTAGGAAAGTAAGATTTAGAAGAATTGATAGAACAGAGTATAATGTGATATGACCACAAAACGCCTACTAAAAACAATATAGTGCGTGAACTATCAGCTAGTATTTAGGAGAACGTCTACAGAAAAGGATGTCTATGTTTTTCTAAAACTCGTGTGATGTTCAGAGCATCAGCACTTGTTTACTCAGGCAGCTTGATGTTTTCAGAAAAACCCGTGGACATAAAAGGGTCATTGATGTCATGACACGTAACTACTTTTGGCCTCAAAAGAAATGACAGCCGCTGAGGAGGACTTCTGGTGTCACAAGTTCAAGATGGATTTGACAAAGGAGCTGCTCTGGAGAAATACAATTTTTAAAGCATTGACCTCATCACAGGAAGAAAGCATTTGAGGGACAAGTAGAAAAGAATAAAGTATTAGGATCTGGCACTTGTGTAAGTGCGGTTATATCTGCAGAGAAGAGTGAAGACATTAAAACTAAGACCAGAAATTTCCATATAGTTATAGTTGCTTAAGTCCTTAAAACCATAACATTTACACCTGAGATGAAAATATGTCATAATAACCAGAAAGAAAGACTCTGTAGTGTGCCTGGACCTGTTCAAGGAATGCCACATTTTCACCATGAGCATCATCAGAAATTGCTTCCCTACCATGCTCTAATGCCTCTACGTACCCATTGCCATCTTTGTGTAAGACTTCTCCAGACAACACAGGTCAAACCTTCCTACTGTTCAGAAGTTCCAAGGAGAAAGCAGGAGTAGAGTACCAGGGTAGAAATTCAGATCAGACAGGAGGGGGAAGGATGTATAAAGTTGAGTTTTGCCTATGTACATAACAGATAACATTATATCAAAAGGCGGATTCTGTCAGACATGAGACTTCAAATTAAGTTGAGAAAAATGTTTCGTCTTCAAACGTGTTGACATCTTTGAGCCAATTTTCCTAATGCAAAATAGAAGATAGCCCATCTGATGAAAGGTTTGAAGGATTAAGGACATTGCGTGGTGTCAGGTATGATTAGCTCCACAAGGTAGTGAAGCTATATTTTAGACAAATAGATGGACAGTAAGTGGAGGAATCAGCATTAGAGCCGCATTAGCCATTCTGAGAGAAAAGGTTAAACTAATGTTTTCATTGCAGGGGCTGTAGAGTTTGTGAGTCCCCATAATTTCTGAGAATCAAACATTGCTTGGATTATAGCATTTTCACTGCACCAGAAGCGAAGGGAGGGATGTAGGCATTCGTATAATTTCACCCAAAACATAGGTTTGCCTCAATGATCTGTTTCCAGCACATTGCTTCAGGCACCGCACCGGTGATTCAGATCTGTTCCAGCCTTTCTCTCCATCTCTCCACATTCACAAGCAGCTGGGCAGTCACAGGACTTTTGGTTTGCATCTTGACATTCTGTCACTGAACTCTGCTCTGGGCAACCTGAAATTTCAAGATTCTTGAGCAGAACAGTATGAACAAGTTGCATGTCAATTGCACACCGCAGGGTGGGAAGGGGTAGCGAAAGGATTAAGGGAGGGCAGGGCAAATTGCTTAGCTGGTCCTTTCGATTATTGATGAGAAGGCAGAATAATCCAGAAAGGGACTGTCTACCTCCCACAGCAATGAATTTGCTGATTAACTCAAGGAAGCTGATAGCAGAGTGTGCTGAGATTCAATGGATTGCACCAGAAAAATCTGTGAGCGGATTATCTTATTAGCAGAGTGGGAGCATGTGGGAAAGACTGATGGGCACAATAACCAGGCATACACGACACTGTAGCCTTTATGAAAGTAAAATGCACGTGCATCCTCGACTAAAGGTGTTGTTGTCAAGGTAGATGCTTTACAAAGGATAGGAAAAAACAAAACAATGAAATGTAAGGTGGGGGAAACGCGAAACGGACAGCGTGTATTTTGCAGCAACAAATTTGTTGACCTATATTTGGAAACAAATTAAGAACTGTAAAGATCATGGAGAGATTCCTGGATATTGCTGTCGACTAGGTCACCGGGGCCTTAACAAAAGCTGTGAGGAAATGTTTTGATAGACTGGTGAAAGCGGCGGCTAGGCACGTACTCTGATCTTGGCAGGATTTTAATTGCTTCGCTCTTGATTGGCATGCAACCATGTTCAAATGAAAGAAAGGAACATATTTCGGAGCTATTTCAAGGATTGCTTTCTGATACACTTCATTGAACAGCTTAGGTGGTTAGAGGCTATTTTGGACGATAGCCTAGAAAAAGCTCTGGGTAAGATAAATAAGGCTGAAATAGAAGAAAGTTGCTATCTTCTGCCATAATCACAATAACCTTCATTTAAAAAACACTCCAGAGATGTCAAGTAAGAAATAAGCACATTCCAGTGGAAAAAAAAAAAAGAATACAAAATCCTAATTGACAAAACCTCTGAAATGCTTGGGTAAATTTTGATTGTACTCCTGACAGAAATGAGTAGCAACAGCAGAAATGTATGCTCCTTTGTTCTGGGGTATGAGGTACTTGCATGCTTGTGTGAGGGTGAGGTGCATGTAGACATCCACACAGAAGATTCAAGAGATAAAAGGAAGAAAGGGTTTCTGTGGGTTGCTTTGTTTCTGGACCCCCTTCCTAAAACATAAACTAAGATGTGACATGTCAGGACGGGAGCAATAACCAGGCCCTTGTGAGTTCTTGACAAGATGCCTGGTGTCCTATTATTTTCCCTGAGGATTCATGACCCGACCATACTTGTCTGGGACAAAGGAGTATTTAAGACCCTAGGTAGAGCACTCATAAAATTTTTGTGTTTTTCTTTATGATTGTATCAGAAGCTGAGAGTTGTTTGAGACAGCCAATCAATAACAAGTCTACCCCAAGTATCTTGAAGGACTTATAAAAGCTTGCACTGTGGTTCTGTGCATATTTGCTATAAAATTTGCTCCTTTTAAAATTCCTATTTGCCTATGGAATTACACTATTTCCTGAAGTACAGGCGTATAAATTCATTCCTTCTCTTCATGTGAATACGTGCTCAGGTATGTAGGTGCAGGTATGGGTTTGCATGCATATGTGTACATATGTGTGAATAGGGGGCCACAATACAACCTCGGGTATTGTATTCCTCTAATGTAACTCCATTGTTTTTGGAGATACTGACCTGGGAAGGTCATCCTTGGTTGTATAAGAATGAAAGCTGAACAAGCCACAAGGAGCCAGCCAGCAGGCAGCAGCCCTCTACAGTCTCCACTTCTGTTCTTTTCTCAGATTCCTGCCTTCAGTTCCCCTCAAGGGATGATGGACTGAAACCTAGAAAGTAAAAATAAGCCCCTTTCTCTCCAAGTTGATTTTAGTCAGTGTTTTATCACAGCAACAGCAGCTGAACCAGAGCAGCCTGCCTCGCAAAACTGCTGATTTGTAAGAAACTGGACTTCAAAAGAGTTGATAGATATTTCAGGTGTGAGTGGTATTTACTAGTCTGCTTAGACATTTTTCCAATGCAACCCTTATTCTCCCCCATTTGTCTTTATATTCTATAATACTGAGTATTTGGGTACAGATGTTTGTAGACTGACTATGAATAGGGAAATGGGTCTTTTCTTGTTTTCTT
Source organism: Peromyscus leucopus (assembly GCF_004664715.2). Lineage (NCBI taxonomy): Eukaryota > Metazoa > Chordata > Mammalia > Rodentia > Cricetidae > Peromyscus > Peromyscus leucopus. The sequence goes on along the minus strand of NC_051073.1, from coordinate 24,921,327 downwards.
TCTTCCTTCCTTCCTTCCTTCCTTCCTTCCTTCCTTCCTTCTTCCTTCCTTCCTTCCTTCCTTCCTTCTTCCTTCCTTCTTTCTCTCTTTCTTTCTCTTTCTTTCTTTCTTTCTTTCTTTCTCTTCCTTCCTCCCCCTCTTCCTCCTCCTTCTTCTCCTCCTCCTTCAGTAAGTATATCAGTGGAACTATTGTCCGTCACCTCTAAATGGGTGTTCACTCTAATCTCCTGCCAATTCTGGTCTCTTCTCATCAATGAGTTCCTCTCCTTAGATCTTCATTTTTTCTGTGGTATATTACTTTTCCCCTCAGCAGTTTTTTTCCTGTGGTTTCATTATCCTGCAGTTAGCTGAAGTCCGAAAGTATTAAGTGGACATTTACAGAGGTAAACAATAACATGACATCGTGTGTACTGCTTCTTCAGTCACATGGAGGCATTGATTCCTCTTCTCACCCAGTCTATCCATAGCATATCCCCCACCCCTGAAGTGGGTAGCCATTCCAGCTTTGATCTGGAAGTTCCAACACCCATTGAGGCTTTGGTAACTGTCATGCCTACAAGGAGGGGTTGAGAGAGGACCCTGAAAACCCAAGATCCAGATTCGCCAGCTCTCTTGGTTCCTGGACCCTAGACGGTGGAGGTAGACAGAGCAGAGTTCTCCAGAGAACACCGCAGGACTGCACTATACCTTTCCCAGATCCTGTTACCTATCCCTTTACTTGTGAGTTACCCCACAAAATAAACCTCCCTTTTAACTACGTGGAGTGGCCTTAATAATTTCACCAATACACACCCCCGTGACTCATTTAGTAGCTGTTTCAGTTCCCTGAGTGGCTTTCCATTCACCACAATGCCGGTGTTCTACAAACCCTCATTTTACTTAAAAAATATCCTCAAAGCAGAGGAGGTGTGATTCTGGTGACTGAGATGTGGCAGGGCAGCCGTAAATTGATTTCGTTAAGGGAGAGGGTAAAAGTTTACAATGTAGGGAAGTAAAAGCAATCAATGGCTTTACTGCTAAGAACTGTCTCTGTGCAGTTGTGAAGAAAGAGAGGCACATCACTTGAGTCTTGCTGTCACACCTCAAGCTGCATAAGTCACAGCCACAGGGTGCGGTAACCAGTAAAGATTTCTAAACTGCACTGTTTGTGGATTTGTGTATAGGAACTAGGTAACACATGAGGTCCTGCTCCCGGTGTCCCGTGTCCACTAGAACCAAACCTTACCAAGATGAGGGCAGAGTGGGATAATTGCTGTCATGGTAACATTGTCAGTTTGACACGATCAAGGGGATGGGTTCCTGGGTGTGCTGTGGAGCAATGTCTTGATGATGTTAGCTGAGATGGGACAATCTACTCTGAAAGTAATACCTTTCTCTGCCTTGCTGGGGGTCCTTGGGCCAGGACAGACAAAAGGGGGGTAGGGTGCTAACTGAGGTAGAATGCAGGTAGTGTAGTGGAGAAACGGGGAACAAGGAAACAAGGAGGAAGTGAAAAATCATATGTTTTAACTTTAATTCTATCTCTGCGTTTTGCTTGCTGCTTCTGCCCATTTCTTCCACACATTTTTTTTCTTCCGTCCGTACTTTATAAGTTAATGTTCCCTTTGCCGTGTTCCTGTTAATTTTTTATTTCTTCAGTGTTCCATTTCCTCCTGACTTTAATCGTTGCTCACCTCCTTGAGGACCTCAGATCTACGCTCCAGATGCGTAGCTCCATGGGCGACCCTGAAGTATTTCAAACTCACTGTGCCCCAGGTGACTCACTGTACCCCCCATCAAGCCTACTCTTTCTCCTGTATCTCCATTTTTCCTTTCCAGAGGGTCATGCTGGAACGATGGCTGTCATACACCTTTCCTTGACTGTCTACACTAATGCGTCCGTTCCTCAGTCCATAGGGATTTAGCATCTCAAATCCCTCTCTTAACCAGCCTTGTTCTTGAAAGACCCTAGCCCTTCAGGCTTACACCCCCAAGCCTCAGGAAAAGAGAAACTTCAAGCACCAGGAAATGAGAAACTAAAAATCTAGTTGCAAGGGCAAGCTGACTTAGCCATTGTTCAACCACCCCTGCCACAATGTAACAATGTAAAGAGATTTCTGTTAAGAGATGTGCTCAACTGTGACTGGGATAGTTGCAGGAGTTCCAGGAAGGACCACTGTGACCTTTGTGTAAACTCCACTCCCGCCCTGATACCCCCCTTGAGGTTTTAGGAAGAATGTACATGCAAACGTGACTGTACCCACTCTGTGATCAGACCATGATCTTGTGGAACGAAACTGTATGGGAATTGTAACCTTATGGCTTTTGTGGGTTTTTCCTTTAAAAACCCCCATGTGGCTGCAGTAAGATGCGACTCTTGCTCTCAGGACAAGAGTTTGCCCATCTGTACAGATGCTTCAATAAATCCTCGTGCTTTTGCATCAACTGGACTGGAGTCTGGGTTCTTGAGGCGCCCACTTGAGACCCTAAACTTTGGAGTCCAACAGTTCTCTTGCCTCTCCTGCAGTCTCCTAAGTGATCTATCGCCTCCATTCTAATCGTTCTAATTCTCTTGGCCTAATTTGTAATGATTGAAATGCAAACTTAATCACACAAATTTCCTTCTCCTAACTGCTAAGTTTCTCCTCCATGCTTTCAGGGCACAGATAAACAACCGATCTGAGGATTTTATAACCCGGCTACTTCCACTGTTTGCATCATGCACATATTGGGAAGTTGTCCTGTGCTGTTGGAGCTCACTGAGACACTGTCTCTGGAAGCTGGGTTGCCTCTCTTCCCATTTCAGACAGAAGCATGTTTTTCTCACAGTGTTCTTCGAGGCCCTTGTCTGAGGAATGGAATGCTCCAGACTCCCTAATAAGGAGGAGAACCCAAGCATGAAATTTCTGTGTCTTTGAAAATAGATATTGGGTAAACCATTTCCAACAGAGGTTGCTATTGTTTCTCCCATGCTATAAACATGCCAACAGTTGGGAAAGATCAACTGTTGAATGCTTAGCCACAGAGAGGAAGCTTCGTTGCGGAGTCGAGCTGGATGTCTCAACCTTCCTGTACTGTTTCTGCAGCTTGTTTCGAACTCTCCATTTGATGTTTTCCTTTGTGATGCTTTTCTCTGCTGATGTCTATTCATTCTGACTTTTGCTTTCTATACTAATAAGCAAACTCGTTGATTCAAATTTGGAAGCATATGCTAGCTGGGGAAGCAGGTAGACTAATTGCAGCTCTTCACCACTCCTCAAATTCAATCCTCCTGTCTCACCCCAGCTCTGTAGCAGTCCACCTTCTCCCCCTACCCACGCCCCCCCGCTCCTGCAGCTCCAGTGGCTCACACAGATCTTCCCATCCAAACTTATTTCCCCCAAATCATCACTCCATCAGACATTCCCCATGAACCCACAGGCTACTCGGTCCAGAGGAAGAGACAGGCTAACTTCAGGTCTTTACCTCTCCTTCTTTCCTCCAAATCCAATCCCCTAGTCTCATCCCCAGCTCTGTAGCAAAACACCTGCCATGGCCTCCCCTGCCTCCCTGCCCTTATCTCCAGAGGCTCACAGAAATATTCCCCTCCATCCTTTCCCTCACTCATTGTTAAATCCCAGTCCCCAACTCCAGCAGGTGTTCTCTGGGAACCCACAGGTCACTCCAGCAAGGCAAGCAGGTAGTCTAACATGGATCCTCACCTTCCTCTCCTCTCCCGAATCGAATCTCCCAGTCACACTCCCAGCTCTGCAACAGACCAGCTGCTGCGGCCTCTCTGCTCTGCCCCAATTTCCAACTGATCACATAGATCTTCTCTTCCAATCTTCCTCCACACTCACTCTGTTAACTCCCGCCCCTCCACTTCAACAGGCATTCCCGGGATCCCATTAGCCATCAGCCAAGCCTGCCAGAGAAGTGAGTAGGCCAGTGAAAGAGTTGAGTGAGCTTCAGATATTTACTATCTCCTTTCTCCTCCAAATCCAATCCCCCTTCTCATCCCCAGCTCTGTAAAAAACTACCTGTGTGGTCTCTCCCTGACCATTCCTAGGGGACTAAGCAGAACCTGGTGGAATGCCCCAATTTCCTCCCACCTGTGACCCTCTCTGCCTTACCCCCTCCTAGCTCATCCCCATTCTAAAGTGTCAGCTCCCAAACCTAGAAACACGTTTTACCTGAAACCCCCCATGGCGACATCTATCAAGGTTCCAGAAGAACTCCATACCAGGCAAACCACATCCACCACACTCTCCTAAGTATCAGAGAGGGCAACAGAAGTGAAGGAACAAAACACACACCTAACAAAGACAAGACCAGATATCAGCACCTAGAATTATGATCTTCCCAAACCCAGATGCCTAGATGTCAGTGTAAAATTACAATCAATAATAGTCAGAACAGTATGTCTCCACTGGAGCCCAGCAACCTTACTCCAGCAGGCCCTGAGTATTTCAACACAGCCGAAGTACAAGACAAAGACCTTAAAATAGACTTTATGATTATGATAGAGATTCATAAAGGGGGATAAATCCCTTAAAGAAATCTATGAAAATTTTGTCAGTAGAAAGAAATGAAGACCCGAAAGTAGAAATAGAATCAATAAAGAAAACTCAAACTGAGGGAAATCTGGAAATAGAAAACTTAGGAACTCAAACAGAAACCTCAGAGTCATGATTCACCAACAGAACACAGCAATGGAAGAGAGAATCTCAGGCATTGAAGACATGATAGAAAAAAAGAATACCCCAGTCAAAGAAAATGTTAAATCTAAAAACCTCCAGGCACAAAACATCCAGTATGAAAAAACAAAACAAAAACAAAGTAAGAATAGAGGAAGGAGAAGAAACCCGGGTCAAAGGCAGAGTAAATATTTTCAGCAAAATCATAGAAGAAAATGCCCTAAAGAAAAGTGCCTGTAAAAGTATAGGAATCATACAGAACACCAAATAGACTGAACCAGAAATGAAAGTCCCCTTAGAACACAATAATCGAAAAACTAAACACGCAGAACAGTGAAAGAATGTTGAAAGCCTCAAGGGAAAAAGACCAAGTAACATATAAAGACAGACCTATTAGAAAAACTGACGTCTCAATGCAGAATCTAAAAGCCATAAAGGCCTTGACAGATGTTCTGCAAACTGCAAACCACATATGCAGGTACAGACTATTCGATCCAATAAAACTTTCCAGTTGGAGAATAAGACATTCCATGATAAAACCAAATCTAAACAATATCTTTGGACAAATCTGGCCCTAGAGAAGGCACTAGAAGGAAAACTCCAACCTAAAGAGGTTAACCACACCAAAGAAAACACAGAAATAGATAGTCCTAGGCCAGCATATTAAAAGAGAGGAAACGAACATACACACACGTATATGAACAAGCTCAAACACCTGCGGACCCCACCCCCCCACCGCCCACAACACAAATAAAGATAACGGAGTCCACAAACATTGCTCACGAAGATCTCTCAACATCAATGGTCTCAATTCCCTAATAAAAAGACACAGACTGACAGAATGGATGAGGAAAAAAGAATCCATCCTTCTGCTTCTTCTAAGAAACAAACTTAATATCAAGATAGACATCACCACAGGGTAAAAGGATTGCAATTTCAAGCAAATGGACTTAAGACACAAGCTGGTGTAGCCATTTCAATGTCTGACAAAACAGACTGCAAAACAAAACTAATTAGAAGAGATAGGAAATGACATTACATTCTCATCAAATGAAATACCCACCAAGAGGACATTACAATTCTTAACAACTGTGCACCAAACACAAGAGTACCCGAGCTCATTAGAGAAACCCTAAGATAGCTTAAATTATATATCGATCCTTATACATATGATAGTAGTGACTACAATACTCAACTCTTGCCAATAGACAAATCATCTACATAAAAACTAAACAGGGAAATGCTGGCACTAACTAACTTCATAAACCCAATGGACCTAACAAATACTTACAGATCATTTTACACAAACACAAAAGAATATACTTTCTTCTCAGCACCTCATAGAACTTTCTCCCAAACAATGTATATTTGATTTTCCCCACATTATTTTCAGTACTTACTATTTTGAATTTTTTAAATAGTAGGCAATTTAACCAGAGTAAAGATGGTAGTTCCTTATAGTTTTGATTTTCATTTCTTGTCAAATAATGATAACGAGCATCTTAAATATACTTGTTAGCTATTTGCAATTCCTCTTTTGGGAATTTACATTTAGACAATTTTCCCATATTTAAATTGGTTTGGCTTTCTATTTATTTGCTCTTGGTTGAGACTAGTATAGCCCATACTGGCTATCTTAATAACTTTTCTATTGCTGTGTAGAGACAACATGACCAAGACAACTTTCAAAAGAAAGCATTTAAACTGGGAGGTTGCTTCAAGTTTCTGAGTATGAGTCCATGATCCTCATGGAGGGAAACAGTGCAGGCAGGCAGGCATGGTGCTGCAGCAGTAGCTGAGTGCTTACATCAAATCCACAAACATATTATGGTATATTAAAGAGAGGGGTGGAAGGGACGGAGGGAGAGAGGGAGGGAGGGAGGGAGGGAGGGAGGAAGAGAGAGAGAGAGACAGACAGACGGACAGACAGACAGACAGACTTGTGACCTGCTTTGGCTTAGGCTATTGAAACTTCAATGTCCACCTCTAGTGACATATCTCCTTCAACAAGGCCATACCTCTTAATCCTTCCCAAACAATTCCACCAAGCAGAAATCTAACCTTCAAATATATGAGCCTATGGGGATTATTCTGATTCAAATTACCACACTGACTTCAACTTTGACCTCTTGCCATGGTATTGTCCTGTTTGCCTGTGCAACCATCCCCAGCTTTGGAATTCCTTTGCACACTGTTGATATTAACCTTCTATTAGACAAGTGGCTTGCAAACATTCTATTTTTTTCTTTTACCCTATTGATTGTTTATTCTGCCATGTAGCTTTTTTGTTTGGTAAAATTCCATTTGTCCTTTTTTGTTTCCTATGCTTATGGGCTCTTTTCAGAAAACTATTATTGTTTTACCAATGTCTTAAAGTATTTCTCAAAGATTCCAAAAGGATTTATTGGGGCAAGGATGGTTTCTTCAATAAGTAAAAGTTGAAAAACAAAACAAAACCGGACAGTTGTATGTATGATTAAACTTGATCCCTATGTCTCACTCTATGCAAAAATTTGCATAAAATTCACCAAAAACATTTATGTAAGACCTGAAATCTGGAAGCTTACATATGGTATAAGAATAAGCTAATATTGGGCTGGAGAGATGGCTCAGAGTTTAAGAGCACTGGTTGTTCTTCCAAAGGTCCTGAGTTCAATTCCCAGCAACCACATGGTGGCTCACAACCATCTGCAATGAGACCTGGTGCTCTCTTCTGGCCTGCAGGCATAATGCAGGCAGAACACTGTATACATAAATAAATAAATCTTTAAAAAAAAAGCTAATACTGTGTTTCCCAACACTGTCACATGGAGAGTTATTTAGACATTACACATTAAATATTTGTAAGGATATAAGAAAGCTTACAGTGTGTGTGTGTGTGTGTGTGTGTGTGTGTGTGTGTGTGTGTGTATAAAGTTAAAAATATTAATCTCAAATTACAAAGTATTGGCTCTATGGATATAGTTTTCTGAATTATAAAAAAGGTTTTAAAGAAGTATTTATTTTTCTTCATAATTGTGAAAACTACTTTTTAAATTTGATTATTTTCCTAATGATTTACATAGGAATATTCTTCATAAATGAGTCTTAGAGAGGATTTTAGGAGTATTTGAAAGAAGGCATTGATGTTTGGGTGCTAGGTAGTTTTAAGTCTCTGCTGGTTAGCAGTCTGAATTAATTATATTCCCCTAATCCTGCTTTTGAATTATTATTTTGATCATTTTCAGGAGCATCTATTTCACGTTGACAATCCGAAAACCCCGGTTTGATGATATTTACTGACAATTAGAGGTTTAACAGAAATAGCAACAGGGAGTAAAGCTGCCTTTGAACAGAGTCAGCCACAAAACGGACAGCTGCCGGGGACTGATTGGACCCCTCTTACTGAACACTTTCCAGCTTGATCTTTGTCATTTTCATTAGTGAACAGAAAGAGCACACTGATGCAGTTCTCAGGGGGCCAAAGAAGAAAGTGCTAAACCTACGAGAAACACTAACTCACACACAACTATGTAGAAACATGGAGATATGTGTGGGATTTGTTAGGCTGTGGCAATTCAGAAAAGCTAAGGAATACTTCTTGTTTTTATTTTTATTTTTGCCCAATCTTTAATATACCATAACATATTTGTGGAAATCTATTGCTTATTTTGTAGGAATTCATTGGAATTGTGGCTGCATTGTTTAGATAATCATAAAAATTTAGTAATATGCTGTTGTTACTTTTTCAACTTATTAGAAAAGTGTGTAGATAGAGAAACAATCTATCCAATACATTTTCAATTACTAAAAACATAATGACAAGAAAAAATTAGCATGATAAATCCTATTTGAGCATATGTAATGCTAATATATATGTATATATATATTATACACGCATGTGTATAATTGTGAAAAGATTGGTAAAAGGACAGTACTTTGTTGTGATTTCCTCATGTGATGCTCGTGGTACTCTTGCTGACAATTGCCTATCATTTTGATTCTTGAATCTTAGTGAACTATCTGTGGGCTGGAGATGTAACCTTCTTGTGAAGACTTTTCCTTTCACTGAATAGGCTCTGGGTCTTTTACCAACCCCAGCATCACAAAAAAGGAAAGAAAAGGCTAGAGAACAATGTGTAGAATGTATAATTAAGTAGACAATTATTCACTCATGTTATAAAAAGCAGTATTTAAGTCACAAGTTGAGAACTGTCTTCTATTGCTGTTGAAGCTGTATCCCAGTCACAGCACCGAGTCTTGTTTGTAAGTAGATGAAAACTCAAATAATAAAGACAGTAATAAGCGTTGAGAGCTGAATGTGTTCTCACTCTCCTCCTCCAACTGGTCATTGATTCTGCAATCATATTTAAGCAAAAATATTTGTCTTTTATTTCAGAGGCTTAAGTTTGGTGCCTCGTTGTAATTATTGGAAATGAAATATCTCTAATCATGTCATTCTTTGGAAATACCTTCCTCTGCTTACAAAACGTAAGGGTTTGTGAGTCACCTTCAACCCAGAAAAGAGGGAGGGGACAGAGCGCATGTAGCAGGTGAGGAGAACACAGGAAGCAATGCCTTCTCTGAACAAAGGAAGCCTGGGGGTTGGGGTCAAAAAGCCTCCACATAGTCATTGAGGAAAACCCTTGGATAGGCACACTCCACAGTGTGGACAGGAGTGGAAGTGCAATTCTGCACACACTTGATGGAAGATCACTGTTAAAGAACAGGAGATGGCAGACACATTCTCGGGGTTATTTAGTTTAAGGTCACAGAGCACGTATTTGAGAGATTAAAATAGCGGATGGGACCACTTCTAGCCGCTCTTGACTTGCATCGTAGAGAAAGGAGACAGGGATCCTTCTGAAAATGTTTAGATTCTTTTTCCTTAAAAGGTTTTTGCAACAAATAGAGGACAGGATGCTTTGAAGGTGCATTACTCTAGAAGTTGGCCCACAAGTGTACTGACCATAAGACGCAAAAACCCCTGGGCTCTGATGTGGGCAGAGGATATGTGTTAATCAACCAAGGCATGAGAGAATACCGAGAGATTTAGGGATCAAGCTTTATAGATTCAGTTTTTGCCTAGAAACATCCCTTTCTGTGTAATCTTGGCAAGTTGCTCCTCATTTATCGCCGACAGTTAGCTCCTTAATGCTTACACTGAAGGATTAAACTGTGACTTTAGCAAAAGGTTTTACCAGCATAAGACTGGCAAAACACAAGCTACTGTTTTAAACCACTTTATTCTGTTTCTCTTTTTGTTTTGACAACATGGAAAAATATCTTAGAACACAAACAATTTCAACATTTGCCTGTGACAGTCACAAGTCTCATATTTGTGTGTGTGTGTGTGTGTGTGTGTGTGTGTGTGTGTGTGCATACATATGTGAAGAAGGCAAATTTAATGTGCTTATTTAAAATGGGATAGTCATGTTACAGTGACAAGAAAGCAGATTTAGAGGTGAGAGGACAGAAGTCCCCGAAGCCATCACTCCTCCATACTGTGAGATTGAAAAGACAAGCAGGTTAGAGGGCTTCATCAACTGAGAAATTGAAATACAATATAAATCTGGGGAAATGCCATCTCTCTAAATTCCAGAAACATCCCAGCTAGAACACTCTATTCAATATCAGGAAGATTATGCATGATGGCTCACTGTTAAAGACTGGGAATGCATTGTGGGAGACACTTAAACAGGCAGAAAAAGATGAGACTGGTAATATAGTGTGCAGTAATCATTCCAAACAAATCAAATATTTTTTGTATTAATGTTTATAAATTAAGATAATGCAGCTCACTGGCAGAATTTTTTTTCAATTTATTTGAAAACTCAATAATGTGTCCTCAGCATTTCAGACAGAGGATAATTGGTTTTAGGGGCAATCCTATCAATTTTTAATTAATTCCTTGGAAGCCTTGAAACAGAAGAGAGATCATAAAGTAATGCTATAAATGGGCCACATGACCCTTCTTTCACTCAAATCCAGATTTTAAAAAAAGTCCATGCCCATAAGAGTTCTAAATTTCAACTGAAATAGTTTCAATCACCCCAAATTCTCTAAGTTGCAAGAGAAAAAGAAACATGTCTATTCCTTGTCATTGTACAGCTTTGAGAAGAAAAAATTTCAAAAATCATGATGCATTAATCAGGTCCTTCTTCCCAAGATAACTCTTAGTGAGAAAAAAGATGATTTTAAATCCTTTTGAAAAAGAATAATGAAGTAGTATTTAACTAAAATTGATAATTGTACATAACAAATTACAAATTTATCAGCACAATAGTTGCAAAAGTTTTCTCTCTAAAATGGTGCTTATGTGTTCATGCAATTTTGCTCATTGGGTTAGTGATACATTTTAGATTTCAGAAAATATTGGAGCTTGGAACTAGAGAAAGGGCTTAAGTTAAGAATGCTTGCTGGGTGATCATGAGAACCAGGGGTTGAATCCCAGCTCCCCCATGACTATCTGGGTGTACTGTGCATGCTTGTCATCCCAGCTCTGAGGTGCATGGAGACAGGAGGATCACACACACACATGCTGGTTTCTAGCTTAGCAGAGAAAAACACAAGCTCTGAGGTCAGGGAGAGACCCTGCCTTAAAGGAATAGGCAGATACCATCTTCTGGTCTCTGCATACACTCAGGCATGCACAAGCACACACACACACACACACACACACACACACACACACACACACAGAGAGAGAGAGAGAGAGAGAGAGAGAGAGAGAGAGAGAGAGATATGCAAATACCTAGAATTATCTTCTGTCAGTCAGATTTTGATGTAGAATTTTTGAAGTCTGAAGAGGATTGGCTTCCTTTTTAGTAACAACAGCATGTTTACTTGATTAATTTCATGTTTTATACACACACACATATGATATATATATGTGTGTGTGTGTGTGTGTGCTTCTAAATTTGTATCTATTGCAGCTGTATTGTTTTCAATAAATTTGTCATCTGTGCTTTTGACCACTATTCTATCCTAACAAAGAACAACTTTCAAAGGACAAAGGATTGTTTACTTCTGGGAGGTAGATTTAGGCAGCTCCAAGACATGTGTAGATGAAGTTCAATTGCTTCGCCATAAGGCCTGAGTGTTACCTGGGTAGTAAAGGATGCCATTCATCCTCACTCAGGAAAAGCCTTGGTGGCTTTAGGTCACTAAATGGCATGGCATATTCACTCATTTACATGAGCAGCTGCTACCTTTAGAGGTTAAGGAAAGGATTCAGGCTTGCAACTGTAATTCAACATTTCTTCCCCAACTATATTACAGATCTAGACCCTAGATTCTGTTTTTCTATTTCCAAATGAAAAGCCATTCAAATTATAAATGAAGGCAATTTAGATCATTAGAAATGGTTATAATCAATGTTGGCTAAAAGTATTGACAATACTTCAAGAAGGACTCTGTTGAACTCAACACTGACCTCTGAAGGATACGTAGACTATAAATGGATGGAAAAGTGATCATTAATGTTTTAAGTTGAAGGCATGCCTGGAAACACACAGTACATACATATTACTCTGTCTTCCATATTGATCACTATAATCCTATATTGTTAATGACTTGAACATTTAAGCCATACATTAAGCAAAGAAATTGCATGATTATGATGCAGCTATATACAAATAAGGTATCAACTGTTTCATAGCACAGGAAAAATCCTGATAAAATGATGTGGTCATTGCTCTTAGCCATTTTGAGCATTAACCACTGTGATCTCCCCTGAGTTGCCCTGATTGTTTCACCCCAAGTAGTTTCCCAGAATAGAATAAAGGAAGAAACACGTTCATGTAGTATGCTGAGCTTTACAAGTAGAACTTGGTGCCAGGAATGTGGTCGACTCTGATATTAGCTTGGGATCAAACAAGTACACTGAGTTTGAATGGAGTCACTTTTGTCCTGAATGCTCTGTTAGTCCCATCTTCTGACCTAAGTCAGGAGCATCTGTGACTAGTGGCCAGGAGCACATTTCTGTCAGCATGTTCACAGTAAATTGTGTTCTGTTCAGTCCTGCACATATCTGCCTCTTCTTCTGCTCTTGATCCCTTGGGGCTTTCACAGCTCATGAACAGGGACTGGGATTCCAGGAGAGGCAAATGTGGACTGTCTTCAAAAAGCACTCCCCCCCCCAAATCATCAATATAGAAAATTATTCCAATTAACCAATTAATCTAATGAAACACTCAAGTAAATTATTAGGATTTTTTTCATGTTTGCTTACAAGTCTCTAATAGTAAATTTTCCAGACAGTTTAGGATTTATTTTCATGGATTATGAAGAATCTTTTTTCAGCTTTCACAAAATAAATCTAATTCTCATTTTATAATCAGGAAATAAATCTTGGTTTGTACAACCAATTCTCTTTTCCCAAAGCCCTTCTCTCATAGGCAAAGCGAATAAAAATAAAAACATGGTTGTAAGACCTTGCTTTTCATTCATTGCATCTCCAGGTTGACTGGTTTCTATAATGAATAACTCAGAGAAAGTACTCATCCTGTTGAAAGTGATTTCATGCCACCATCTTCATATGGGAGGAATAATACATTTGTTTGTCCTATGAACATGTATCCATATTCGCATAAAAGATAAAATTGCTTTTACAATACATTAATTTTTCTGTCTTGGCAACTAAAGTATTATTTTTCCTAATACCATCCATTTGCATAGCACTTTAGATTTCATAGAATCTTGTGGAATTTTTTTTATCATATTGAGCTCATTGTGGAGAGTGAGTTATATTAAATGAATTTCTACTTTAAAACCTTTGTGTTTCCTTTAAATACTGGGATGCGTTTAAAATATGGCTTTTGGTATCATTATGCTAAATGGTACAGATGCACGCACAGCCTTGTAGTTTTAATTTTCTAAGGTCAGGTTGCTCACCCTTTCCTGTATTGCTACAGCTGTGATGTGAGTTCCCAGAAAAAAAAAGTGCAAACTGCAGTGACTGTTTGAACACCCCAAATCTCCCTGAATTTTATTTTCTGCCTTATTGCATGCAATTTGCTTCTCCTCCTATATATTTTTTCACATCATTACTCCTTTTCAAGTTTAATCCATTAAGTGTTTCCTAGAATTTCCCTTCAGTGTAATAGCCTGACACATTTGGAATACAAATTGTACACCACACCCATCTTCCTTACCACCTGCTGTACTTTTAAAAGTTGTGTGTGTGTACCGCTAATATGGTTTTAGATGAGTCAGGTAGATTGGTTCGTGTAATGATTTTTCAAGTACCCTAAATTAAGGTCTTTGCTTTCTAGTTTCGACAGAGCTGTGACATTTCTTGGGCAGAGAAGAAATTCTGATTTTGGCCACCTTGGTTCTGGACATTTTTATATGGTTTGGCACAATGAGAAAAGAAGATATGGTTTTGGGAACCTGAATATTCTTGTTGCTTTGGGCAGTATCCAGGTGACTTCTCCATAGCCTCAGGCTATAGGTCAAAAGTAAATAGCATGTAGCCTCCACCTTATGCATATATGCACAGACATACACTCCCACATACACACATGCAAATACCACACACATACTCAGATCCACACAACTGAACATATGTACACAGGAGGCCAAGGTAGGCTGGAGGGTGTCTTCCTCCACCCCTTTCCTCCTTATTGCTTTGAAAGAGGATCTCTCACTGAGCTAAAAATCCCCATTTCAGCTAGCCTGGCTGGCCAGGAACTTGTGGTGATCTGCCTGTTTCAGTGCTGAGAGCCAGAAATGCAAATTCTGTACCGTGCCTGGGTTTTAGGTAGGTACTGGGGATTTGAACCCATGCTAACACAACAAGTATACTTTCCCACTGAGCCTTTCTCAACCCCCCCACAGAACCTGATTTCTGTTTTGTTTCTTTGTTTTTGTTTTTCCTTCCATTATTTATGTATTATTTTGAGACAGAGTCTCATGTAGACCAGACTTGCTTCAAACTCCCCATGCAGCTGAGGATGAACTTGAACCTCTGTGGCTCCAGTTCCCATCACTAGAGTGCCGGGATTAAAGGTGCACTACCATGCCAGTCTTACATAATAGGCTCCCATTTTGCAAGCCTGTTACTGATTGTGCTGCCCAAGCCCCACCCCAGTCCCTTCTCAGAACACTTTCCTTGCAGACTCTACAGGCCCACCTGAGGGGCTCCCACTTGGCAATTTTAGTAGAATTTCAACCCTAATAATGAATCCTTAACATTTTTAACTAGATAATTCTAACCTTATTATCTTAAATTTGATACTAATTTAGTGCTATAGTGAGGTAGATACAGCATACAGTATGTTTCACACTTTAGTAATCGGGAGAAGCTTAGCACAAATTACATTTCACATTAACCATCCTAAAGCCATGAAAATGAAAGCATGCTCCAGGGTATTTGGTTAATTGTGCTAAAAATATATTCACGCCATTTGTGTAGGACATAAATGTACCCGAAGTACTTCTTTAAATAAAATACGGGTAGTTTACAGTAGTTTAATTTCTGTGCTTTTCCCATTCATTTAAGATGAGAGCAATAATGACTATTTTGATCTTTTAAAAACCTAATAGGGTATCTTACATTCCTTTTATTGTTTTGCAAGTGTTAGATGAGATCTGTAAAATGACCTATAAGTTTGTTCAAGATCTTTGTTGCTGTTGTTTTAAAACAAAATATATCTATTTGTCAACAATGATACATTTTAGACTTATAGTATCACTGGGGGAAAACAAGTTTCTCATTGTTTTCAAATTCTTGTGATGTTATACTTTGAGATTCAGGATCAATAAATCATATTTCTAGGAATTATAAGAATTTTCACAATTATGATTATTTTAAATGTACTTCTAGTGATCATGACACTCTGTTATTTGAACGTTCCAAATTTCTTATTTAAAGAATAAAATAGACAAAGTTTAGCAGTACTTACAAAGAACAACAGCTTACAGAAACATTTTTTGAAAAGCCAAATTTAATGTTTCATGTCTCACAGTAAAGTAACAGCTGGCCATGGAAAAGTATGTGGACACTGTCCACCTAAGGACCTATTCAGCACTGAAAAATTTGTTATAGCTTATACAAACACTCAAAAGACTTTCATGAAGCACCCTATATGTGCGAAGTCATTAGCATACATTTTCTCTTATTTTCAAATTACCTTTTGTGTTCTCCTTTCTAAATGCTATACTATACCCAAACATACATATGTTTAATTTTATATATGTATGCATTATAAGCTAGGATCCACATATGAAGGAAAATATGTATTTTTTCCCTTTCTGAGCTTAAGTGATCTCACTTAATATTACACATTCTAAGTCCATCCATTTTCCTGCAAAGCTTGTGATTTCATTTTTCTCTAGAGCTGAATAATATTCCATTTCATACATGTACCAGGTTTTCATTATTCATTCATTTGTTGATGGACAGCTATGTTGAATAGAGCAGCAATACGCATGAGGGTGCAAATATTTCTGTCATAGGGTGACAGGTTCTCTGGGTGCATGCTCAAGAGTAAAATAGCTGGGTCACAAGTAGTGCTATTTTTTATTTTATTTTGAGCAGCCTCCAAATTGATTTCCATAATGGCTGTATTAATTTGCACTCGAACCAGCAGTGCATCAGGATTCTTCTCTCTCCACAGTCTCTTCAACATTTGTTGCCTGCTTTCTTAGTGATAGCGGTTCACTGGGATCTTAAGAGTAGTTACAATCTGAATTTCCCCGATGGTTAGGGATGTTGAACATTTCTGAAAATAGTTATTGGTCATTTGTGTTTCTTTTCATTTTTGAACTGTCTATTCAATTTGTCGGCCCGCTTGTCAATTGGCAGTTTTATTTCCTTGGTATTTAATTTCTGCAGTTCTTTGTAAATTCTGGATATGAATTTTTATTACTTTCTTAGGTTAGGCATAGACTCACAGCTGAAGAAAAAAATTAAGTCGATATGTGGGAGAGTTATTTAATCGCTGTTCACTGAAGACTTGAAGCCTGAAGCTTTGATCTGTTCTACACTGGATGACTTTAAACTGTACTACTCAGGTGCTTGCTATTAGTCGATGTACATTTCTTTAAGGAATTGTATTGGGCTTTGCAAATGCACTATATGTCTCAAAAATAGCACCACAGTCAATGCAGTGTTTTCAGCTCCTCCAGAAGGCTTTAAGGAGATTCTAAAGTGATTATGATTAGCAAGCTTGATATGGAATAATTGCCAGCTCTTTCCTCCCATTACAGGTGATTTCTTGAAACACTCTAAAATGTCGATCAATCAAGTATGCTATGCTTATTTTGTTTTACCTTGCTTGAATTTTATTAATACCTATATTGAAAACAGTGGGTAAAGACATATGTTAAACCTAAAAAACAATATATTTCACCATTCAATATTGTTTGGCATTCTAAGCAGCATACATTGTTTTTCTTGCTTCTTGCATTTGTGGATAGACCATTAGCAATGATAGTTTGCCCTCTTCATGATTTTATTCCATTTTAGACTTCACACAGTCTGAGACAGGGATGATGATGCTTCCCTTTCACACTCTCTATCTTAACTGTTTAAGATTTGAATTGTTAATGTGTCTTGATTATTACAAGCTCTGACTCTTTGGATTCCATTTCCAAGGCTGGAAATAGGCACCTTGGTGAAAGGGAAATCACTAGTCCATTTGAATGCTAATTGCTACACAAGCCCTGTATACTGTATCAGAGCTTAGCATAAACATGGTCATCAGGGGAGGCAGAAAAAACCATTAACATGCTCCCTGGGAGACAGAACTCATTAGAACCTACACCAATATCCAACAAAGAAGGAAAGGAGTCACTTAGCTGGACTGCTTCCTCTTCTGGGTGTGCAATATACTTACTGAGTTATGTGGCTTGATCTTGCCTTATTAATCTTCTTGATACTAGCTAGAAAGGGCATGAAGATTGCTAAGCCTTTTAAAC
The DNA here is from genome assembly GCF_004664715.2 of Peromyscus leucopus. Lineage (NCBI taxonomy): Eukaryota > Metazoa > Chordata > Mammalia > Rodentia > Cricetidae > Peromyscus > Peromyscus leucopus. Next base: position 24,903,769 of record NC_051073.1, on the reverse strand, counting down.
TGCAATAGTGGTAGCTAAGACAAAAAAATGACCAATGGAATAGAAAGAAGTCTACGCTAGAATGGAGTCCAGGAAAGTTTAGAGAAGGCTGTGGAAAATTCTTTTTCTTTCGTGGAAATGAAAACTGTCAAACTTTCACAGTGAGGAATTTTCTAAATTCTCAAAGTTGTTTACTAATGAACCACATAGTCTGTCTCATGTCCATAACATTCTTAATCATAAATACTTATTCTGGTCTCATCTGGACTGTATCATGCCCTTCAACCAAGAGTTGATTTTGACATTTGTCTAGCACTATCTCTAGAAAGTTATTAAACTTAGGAGTGTTTTAGCAGCCACATAAAACAACCATGACACCAGGGGAAGAAGGGGCCTGACACTGGGCAGAAAGAGATTGGAAAGCAACATTTTACAAGACAACTCTTTGTGACTCTTACTTGGGTTTTCTATTTCTTCCCATACTAATTTAAATAAAATAAGCTCTTTCAAATTGAACTAGATTTATATCAGCTTACCTGACATGCAATCTTTGTTGTTACTATCAGTTCATTTTTAATTCTGCATGAGTTAGATAATCTGGGCGGATGGTAAACCCAGAATCCTGGGACCTGTGCCTCTGAAAACCTGGTGATCCCACGATAGATATGGCCACGGACTTCAAAGAGGTGCGTTAATTAAACAGCACCACATCTGTTCATTCTCAGTGAATACAATTTCTCGGGTTCCCTGGAAGATGGCGATAATGCTGTGCAGACGGCGTGTCTTTTGAAAAGACAAGTGAACAGAAAGAGCATCATTGTGTGATGTTTGAAGAGGTGTAGACCAAATGACCTTGTCTTCTCAAATTAATTAGTGTTTACCTGGTTTTAGAGTTCTCGTGTTGAATGCTATGTTTCGTTTTGACATCGGGCTCCTCAAATTGTTTTCTCACAAGTTCACGTGTTTAAGGTGACATGAAAAACTATGTGCGGTTCAGTACTCAGGATGCTGAAGCAGAAGGATCAGGAGTTCAAGCTCAGCCTGAGCTGTATAGTAAGACCCTATCTTAAACAAAAAGGGGGTAGAATAGTGACAAACTGGGCATCACATCCTCCTACTAAAATGATGGCACGTGGTGAGTGTGTTAGTTGGTTCCATTTATAGATAATAATTTATTTCCCAGTTCTGTGGTTAGGGAAGATCAAAGCCAAGGCAATGGGGAGTAGGTTTGGTATCTGATGAGGACCTCTTCTTTGCTTTCAGGATGGAGCCTTGAATGCTGCAACCTCACATGATAGAGAGAACGAAAGGGCAAAAATGGCAAAGCCTCTTTCGTGTCTCCTCTACGAGGTACTAATCTCCTTCAGGAAGATTCTTTCCCCCCCTCCTCAAAGCCTCACTTCTCAATGCTAGCTAGCACATTGGAGGTTCGATGCATGACTTTTCGGGGACATTCAAACCATAACACAGGGTCCCCTAGTCTAAGTGAGGCAACAGTCGATCTTCCCTTTACAAATGTATATATGAAAGTATTCTAGATAACATGCAGAGTACAGTTATTCAAAGAGCTCCTCCTAAGCAGGACTGGTATTTTGTTTGTTTGTTTGTTTTTGTTTTTTACGAATTAGCCACAGCATGATAAGTCAATCCATATTCCTAGAAATTAACAGCATAAGAATATAAAGATTTTTAAACCTGAGTCCAGTTGAAATAACAATTGTAATTTATATGCCCATGGGCTCTAAAGATGGATTCTTTGCACCCCAGTAGAAAAGAAAATGTAGGATCTCCCGCTCTCTTTCCCTCGACCCTCGCCGTTCATTGCTCCCACTCAAGTCCAGGCTGTTCATGTAGATCTCATCAATTTCTCTATCATTGGGTGATCCCCGTGTCTTTCTCGGGGTCCTGTTTTCCAGGTAGCCTCACTGGTGATGTGAGTAGCTGTCCAGTCATCCTTGTTCCACATCTAGTATCTTCCTATGAGTGAGTACATAGCATATTTGTCTTTCTGAGTCTGGGTTACCTCACTCAGGATGATTTTTTCTAGATCCATCCATTTGCCTGCAAACCTCATGATGTCATTGTTTTTCACTGCTGAGTAGTATTCCATTGTGTATATGTGCCACAATTTATTTATCCATTCTTCAGTTGAAGGGCATCTAGGTTGTTTCCAGGTTTTGGCTATTACAAACAATGCTGAGAACAGAGAGGAAGAACAAGGAATAGGAGACCATGGTAAATGAAGACCACATGAGAAAAGGAAGAAACAAAGTGCTAAAGAGGCCCACAGAAATCCACAAAGATACACCCACAAAAGACTGCTGGCAATGGCTGAGAGACAGCCTGGACTGACCTACTCTGGTGATGGGATGGCCAAACACCCTAATAGTTGTGCCAGAAACCCCATCCAAGTACTGAGGAATCTGGATGCAGACATCCACGGCTAGGCCCCAGGTGGAGCGCTAGGAGTCTAACTAGCGAGAAAGAGGAGGGTTTATATGAGCGAGAATTGTTGAAACCAAGGTTGGATAAAGCACAGGGACAAATAACCAAATGAATGGAAACACATGAACTATGAACCAAAGGCTGAGGGGCCCCCAACTGGATCAGGCCCTCTGAATAGGTGAGACAGTTGATTGGCTTGATCTGTTTGGGAGGCATCTAGGCAGTGGTACTGGGTCCTGGGCTCGCTGCATGAGATAGCTGTTTGAAACCTGGGCTTATACAGGGATGCTTGGCTCAATCTGGGAGGAGGGGACTGGACCTGCCTGGACTGAGTCTATCAGGTCGATCTCAGTCCTTGGTGGTGGCCTTGATCTGGAGGTGATGGGAATGGGGGGGCTGGACTGGGGGGAAGGGGAGGAGGGCAGGAAGGGGGAGAACAAGGGAATCTGTGGCTGTTATGTAGGACTGAATAGTATTGTAAAATAAAATAAATAAAAGAAAAAAAAGAAAAGAAAATGTAATCTGTTCAGAACAAAGTCAATATTTTAGAAAAAGGAAACACAGCTTAAGAGTAAAGGGCATTCATGAATTTATGTTCATGTCAACTGTTCACTGATTAACAAATACTCACGTGGTGGTGGTCTTCTCTACACGAACCCAACCTTTCCTTCCTATCAGACTCACACGTGTTCAGGCATAATTTGAAGGACTGGTGGGGAGCAGGCAGGACTGAGTGTTTACACGGAGGATCAGAAAGCCTCCTTGAAAAATACAAAAATCATCCTGGGGGTGGAAAAGGTCAAGAAGGCTGAGTTTGATTGAAGGGTTGCTGGCAAACACTGAACACAGAAGGAAGAAAGGGTCTGAGCATGGCGTGTGCCTCTGAGATGTGACATAATCCAAATCTCATTATCTCACACGATTAAAGTTGTTGGATGGCAGGGCTGAATCGTAAACGAACATGTGCCAGTCAGAAGAGCTACTGCTCCTTAACGTTTGTGAGAGGAGAACAGCAGGAATCATTGGCAGCCTTGGTGCTGATGGTGCTTGCAGTACCAGTGGGGCATGGCATTGGCATAGATCACGGTGGAAATGCCAGCAACAGTGTTGGCAGCCACCCTGTGACCAAGGCACTGGGAAACATGACCTTGGCAATACCAAGGTATTGGCTAGATTCTCTACCCAGTCCCGTACATTTTAGCACGACACTATGTAAGAAAAGAAGGGATAACAACAACTTCTTTGTTTCTTTCCTAGCTGATTGTATTAGTTTTCTAAAGCAAGAAGATCTTGGATAAGAAATAGCTAAAGGGGGAACATAAATTTAATTTCTATGCATATTCAATCGGAGCCATTTGCTTTCCAGTGAAGTTGGATCTGTCTGCATGTTATTCAAAAAGAGAAGTCATGCCTCTACTTTGAAAGTCGTCAATGTTCAAAGATATGTGAGGTGGTTGGGATCATTCCAGGGAAAACAGTGCAGCGTTAAAAGAACAGGAAAGGACTGCAAACAGGGTTTTAGAGTGCTGCTATTCAATGTCTATACTCGTTGACTCAGTAAAGCTGAGCTGATGTCACAGAATGAAAGTGTTTAGTATATGGACTGATGGTAAGTGATAAAGAGCAACCCAGGCAAAAGGCAGAGACCATTAAGAAAATAGAAAGGAATGAATGATTGAGTGAATGAATGAATGAATTACCACAATACATTTAAGGAATGAAAAGAGCAGGTGCAGTGGCACATGCCTTTAATCCCAGCACTTGGAAGGCAAAGGCAGGTGGATCTCTATGAGTTTGAGGCCAGCCTGGTCTACAGAGTGAGTTCCAGGGTGGCCAGAGCTAGACAGTAAGATCCTGTCTCAAAACAAACAACCAAAGGAGTGAAAGTAAGTTAAATAGAATGGTTGAACAAACACTGGAATTTCAATGGAAGCAAGCGTAGAGGGCACTGTATATGTCCTTAAGCAGTGACCAGCTTGTAAAAAGTTGCATGTAGTGTATTTCAGACTCAGGACTCACAGGACCCAAGCAGGATCTGACCTGAAAGTTTCCCCACTGAAGACCAGAAGCACCCTATGAGTTTACAAAGTAGGAAAGCAAGTTGTAGTCCTACCTAGCTTTGCTGTCTATGAACCACAACAATGACCAGCATGTCACCATAGCCCAATGTGTGCCATAAGGGCACGGATAGTTTTATACTAATCAACAACTTTCTAATTGGACTTGAGGTCTGATCAACAAGAGGGAAATCATGCCTCATCCTAGAAGCCAAGCCAACTTCCTCTGGGACTAGTGAAGTCATGGATCATGGAGGAGAACCTACAATTTCCACTTTACTAAATCAGCATAATTAGTAACTACATTCTAAATATTTATCTTTATACCCACAGATAAGTGTAGTTCTCACCCCTCATCAAGAAACTTCTCTTTACAACAGATGGAGAATGGCATGGAAACCCCAAACCACAACCAGTCAAAATGCAGAATCCTGGAGCCCGGTCCCAGTGCACACATTTACAGCACAACTTCTGCATCAAAGGTTCGGGGATCATTCCAGCAGAGGGAGCAGAAAGACTGTGAGAGCCAGAGGTTCAGGGAGTTGGCTGGGAGATTATGTCTTCAACAGGCAAGAAGCTATACTCATGCAATCTCACCAGCATGGCTGCCTAAACATGACCTGAACAAGGATAAAAACAATGAACCTGCTAATGTGGAGGGGGACTGCTCAAGAGGCCTCCAGCCTAGACGAAGAACTACAGGAGACGAAGGAATGCTGGGAGTGGGAGAAATAGTCTTCCCAGTTGCTTTTCCAATACCAAGTGGTCAGCCTGAAATCATGTGCATACAAGTAACTATAGATAGAGCAGGTTGTAGTTACATGTTTAGGAGGATTTACATGTCTTTTAATAGCCAGGAGAATAATGTTGATACTTATCTTAAAGGAAGTAAGTAAAGCAAACAACAGGAGGACAATGGGGGCTCAGAAAGGAAAGAAGGGATTTCCATGACACTTTCTATTTTTTTTTTCATTTAGAAATGTGACAAAACGTGACATTTTGTTCATCATTCACACACACGAGAGAGAGAGAGAGAGAGAGAGAGAGAGAGAGAGAGAGAGAGAGAGAGAGAGAGAGAGAGAGAAGACAGACAGACAAGCATAGAAAGAAAGACAGGGACAGGGATACACAGAGAAACAGAGAGAATAACTATAAGGCTATTTTAATAGTCAGGAAAACAATTTAAAGATAGTAAGTAAAGGTAACAATTGAGAGAGATAATGTGGACTCAGAAAGGAGAGAAGGCCTTCCCACAACACCGTTCTTGCTCTTTTCTTTATGTAGAAATATGACATATTGTTCGTCATTTTTTGTTTTGATAAGCATCCAACACTATTTATCTCACAGGAAATAAAGGAAACAAGACGTGCCTATTGAGAATGTCGCTGCTTCCATCTCGTGTAAACTAAAACAGAAATCTATGAGGAAGAAGATGTTTAGTAAGTGAAGAAGGATGATGAGTAACTGCTCGGATAGCAGTTGGCTTGAAGTGTCATTCCCCTAAGTATCTGGAAGTCGTAGGTCAGGATGTATTGCTTAAGGGAAGGTGCATAAAGAATGAGCTGCCAGCAACTGAAACGTGTTTCTGTTATACCACATATAAATCTGATTTGAGCTAGGTTGTGAAAAGATTTTTTTTTTTTTTTTTTTTTTGTTTAGAGTAAGGGAGCATCTGAGATTTTCTTAAGAGAGTCAGTGGAGGTGATGGAGGGGTGAATCTGAACCACAGAAATGGGGTACTTGTAACACTGGAGTGCACTCTCTCTATCTCCTTCCCCATACCTCTCTCCTGTCTCCTCTTTACTCCATTCTTTTTCCTCTCTCTCCTGTCTGTCTTTGTCATTTACTTTACTTTCTAGCAATTTACTCCATTTTCCTGGTTCATGTGACTATAATGATGGGGCATTTTTAAAATTTATTTTTATTTTTTAGTTAGCATATAACATATTAGATATTATGGTGGCACTTTTGAATAGTTTGTTTCAGTAGATGCTCTTTCTCCTCATCTCTTCCACCTGTCTGCTACCCCTTTTGTAATACTTCCAAGTCTGCTGTCTGCTCTCATGTCACATTCATCCCTTTGCCCTTCCTGGCCACTGTTGTATGTATGTATGTATATATGTATGTATGTATGTATGTATGTATGTATGTATGTATTTACCTTCTCTTGGTCCCCCCCCCCTTTTGGGGGTCTTAGCTCTACCACATTTACAGACATTTATATACATACATGTCTGCCTGGCAAGCTAAAATCTGCATGAGATAGAAAAATAGGAGTTTTGTCTCCCTGAGCTGGGGTCACCTTGCTTATTATTAACTATCCAGATTCATCCACTTTCCTACAAATTTCATTTTTATGTACAGCTGAATGAATTTACATTGTATAATGTATCATTTTTTTAATTACCTATTCATCTGTTGATGAACATCTAGGTTGGTTCCCATCCCTGGTTTCTATGAACTTGTTATGTAAATTGCAGGTTGTGAAGCCCTTTGAGTATATATACCCAGGAGTGTCATTGCTACATCATATGTAAGTAAGTTCTTTTTTTAACTTTTAAGGAAATGACTCCTCATGGTGGTTTTCACAACACAATAGTTTTAATTTTCCTGGGGCATTTTTTTTTTTTTTATAATTTAGTTCCAGTTCTAAAATGTAGGAGATGGTGCTGGCTAGCCTACTGCTATTAGCTCTACCATGCTGAAACATTTTCACATAGCAATACAGAACCATATTAGGTAAAATATACAACTTGCTCACTGATGAGATTCATTGTGTCTCTTTTATTCCCCCAGTGGTAAATATAGTTTATACCACTTACACCAGTTTTCTTGCAGGCTTACCCTCACCTATTTGATATATCACAAATCAGTTTGAGATGGTAGAACAGTAACAACAATAGAAAAACATTATCTCAAACATGGCTTTGATGATACTCATTGTGTATTACTATACTTCTCATCTCTTTAAAAATTTTTTATACTCACGTATTTGTGTTGGATTTATGCACATGTGGGTGTACCACATTGTGTGTGTATAAGTCAGAGGACAAGTTGCAGGAGTTGGCTCTTGTAGCTAAATGTTTTTCTGTGTCCCACTTGATCTGCAGCTGCTCAGACCCAAGTAAACACATAGAGGCTCATATTAATTAAAACTGTTCAGTCATTAGCTCAGGCTTACTACTGACTAACTCTTACACTTAAACTCAGCCCATTTCTGTTAATCTATATGTCACCACGTGTTCTGTGGCTTTACCAGTGTGCTGTTACATGCTATTGCTCCCTGGATGGCGGGCTGGTGTCTCCTGACTCAGCCTTCTTCTTCCCAGAATTCTTCTGTCTGCTTATCCTGCCTATACTATACTTCCTGCCTGGCTACTGGCCAATCAGCATTTTATTTATCAACCAATCAGAGCAACACATTCACAGCATACAGAACATCCCACAACAGGTTCTTTTCTTCACTACATGGCTCCCATGATTCAAATTCAGATCATCAGTCTGGGCAATGCATGCCTTTAGCAGCTTCGTCATCTTGCCACCCCACCTCACCTCTCTGACTGGCAAGCACCGACTCAACTTCTGGTGTATGTGACTCATGGCTTTTCTTCCCTCCTGTATTTCATTATTCACATTTGTAAACTTCATAAAATTTGCTAACATTAGTAGTCAATAAATTATAATCTATTCTCCTATAAATACTAATAAATTACTGTTACTGGGTGACACTGATTTAACCTATACCTTCCACAATTACCAAGCTTGATCACAAATAGGAAGTGTCTACAGCATAAACACTTTCTTCTCTTCCCTCCCTCCACCAAAATCCTTTTTCCCAACAAGTCCCCATCCAATTTTCATGTCTTTTTTTTTTGCCACTGAAATTTAATTTGGTGAGGCATTTACTTGAATGAGAGAAATTTCCTAGTGTCTACACTGCTGAGGATTATAGGTTCTCCCTCCATCATAACCGTTAATTGTCTCTAGCTCCTCAGAGCAGTGTTGAACGCTATGAGCCCCTCTCACATCAATAATAAAAAGTTGATACGTCCAATCCTGTCTGGGAAGGGTGCTGCTATGAGTTCATGGGTGCAACAGATATGTAATGTCCACAAGAGGGTGTTTTGCCTGTTTTTCTGATTCCTCAGCTCTTGCATGCTTTCCACTCTATTTTCTGTAATGTTGCCCTAAGACCTGAGGGTGTGATGCAGATGTCCTGCTCAGGACTGAATACCCAACAGTCACTTATTGTCAGTGCACTGACTAGTTATAAGATAAATACTTAGGTCCCTAGTGATTTGCATGTATTGCCAACTTATTTAATTTTTATTATAATATTAGGAGATAAGTTTTTTTTTCATGCCCATTTTAGAGATGAGGAATCCTTAAGCCAGGAAATCTATATAATTAACTTAAGATCAAACTTGCAAATGTTAGATCTGATTTGGTGTCATACTCATATTGATTCCAGTAGAACATGTACCCTTTTTCACCTAGGCTAAGCAGGTAGGGAAGCCTGGTAGCTTATTAACTCAGTAAACTACATATACATCTGTGTATGATTTCCTGCTTTGTATTATGAACTATTGACATATTCTAATTAAATATTCTTAAATCTTCAAAATGGTTATGAATTACAAATAGCTTAAAATGTCAGATCAACCATCTTGAAAAGGAAGGAGAGCCTCAATTGTGCACAGATGCGTAATACAAAATTATAGCAAAAGTAGCTAGGTGACATAACCACATGCACATGAGAAATTGCCTATCTATAAATGTCAGGCCACCTATCACTGAGACACGATTATTCTCCAGCCTGTATTCCACTGAGATTTCTGAATACCTTTTTCATAATTTCTTCCCTACATATAACCTCTCTGCATTTTAAACTGAAGCTCTTTTGTTAACATTAATGGCAAATAACATTATTCATTCCATAGCTAATAATATTATACCATTACTGGATGTACCAATATAACTTAGGATCTCTTTGCTGATTTCTATTATAATATTTAGATGATTTCATATTTGTCACCTATAATATTTAGTTCTATATCTATAGATATATACTTCCCTCACAGGAGAAAAATCTATCCAACTAGGTAAAATGTATAACTAGTAGAATATTCATTTATATTAACATTTTTAGGAAGACTGTCTTGAGTGAACATGATAGAAGAGGCAGGATTTTCTAACTACTGCATACCTTCAGGGAAATGTTTATATCAAGCTACGGAAGGAAACTGTCAGCTACATAGCTTTAAAAGGCATTCTGATTGTAAATGAGAATGCAGTGGCTAGCATGTCTAACCACTGCTGAGACCTTTCCCTAGCTGGCATTCCATCTTTGGGTTTTGTGTTATCAAACAAACCTACACTGTTTTCGACCTTGCAAAATCTCTTTGAACCTCACTGAGTTTTAAAGCCTTAAATCAAGATCCTGCCAGGATGAGATGATTCTTGCAAGAATGATAACCTGCAGATAAGGCGAAATGAAATTTAGTTGGATGTTGAAATGACTGGGTCTAACTCTGGCAATGGAAATGTCAATCAAAGGGCCTCAAGTCAAGGCTAAATCCAAACTTCTGTTTGAGTCCTAAGACTGGATACCTTGGTTATTATTGCTTTTGTTATATTTATACAACCTTGAACTCCAAATTTAAAACCAGCCGTAGTAAACAAATATCAGGGGCTGAGTACACTGGTAATTTAATTTGAAGCAAGAAAAATGTTGGTTCCAAATCCCAAGCATTTGTACCTCGTAAATCAAGTCTGGCATTCTAGACTCTGGTGACTGCCCTGTACTTTCCTGTGGTGGTTATTTCCTTGCAAAGCTGGGGTTGGAGATGATGTGATGTGGGATAGCTTTGGAAAGTCACAGAGGAGAAACAATGAACAATATTCTGTGGTTGTATTTTCGTAACACAACATTATTACTGGTCATTAAATTAGGCACATTTTCAGCTTATGAAAGTATCAAAAGTGCATTGAATTTACTATATTGAAGTGGCAAGTGAAGTCTCGTAAGGAATAGGGAATTTTCTACCATTGTACTCTGATGGTGGTGTGAATTATACTTGATATGCATCATGGCCTGGACAAGCAGTTTTTCTATAAATGTAGCTTTCTAAACTATATTGGATTCTGGGGCTATCTTTATTTTGTTTAAGAATGCTATTTTTTATAAACTAAGGGCTCTGGCTTTTACTTATTAGCAAAATAATCATCAACCACTTCCCACCTCTGTAGTAACGGATCTGCTCATTGTTGCCCACAAACTCTCTTCTCAATACTTTCGCTAACAGACTCTTTTGACTTTTAAGTGGATATAGAAACTACCAAGCTGTGTTATTTTCTGCTCAGAAACCTGTAATTCAAGTACAATCTAAGTAACATAAATGTTTTTCTTTGTTGTTTACCCCTAAAGGACAAAAGACCAATCCTTTAGCATTTCATTCTCAGGATGATGGCTTGATTCAATTCTTTCAAAAGAAATCAGGGCAGCAAGTAGAAAAGACTTCTTTGGGGTCAGTGTCTGTTCATGTGTGTGTGTGTGTGTGTGTGTGTGTGTGTGTGTGTGTGTGTGTGTGTGTGTGTGTGTGTGTGTATCATGCATGTGCATGTAAATGCTTGAATATGGGGCAATGTGCTAACTCATGTGCGGAGCCTCTGTTGTCTCCTTGGATGGTTCTCCTCTTTAGTTTTCGAAACAAGATGTCTTATTGACCCTGGCTAGCTGAATGATCAGTGAGGCTCTCACTCTCAGCCATGGGATTACAGTGTGAGCTGTCACACCTGACCTTCATGTGGTCACTGGAGATCTAAACTCAGGTTCCCATGCTTGTGTGGCAAGCAATTTTTGTCCACTGTGACATTTCCCTAGGTGTCTTTTGGACATTTTCCATTGGCTTTGAAAGTTTTAGTCATCCACTATGCAGGGTGATGGTTGTAGAATAAGTTTTGGAGGCCCTTGGAGAGGTGTGACTTGAAGTAAACCTTAAATATTAAATTCTGCATTATCACATGTTAGTGTCATTTGAAGCTTCAAAGTTGGATTAGAATTTAAAGAAAGAGGCAGTGCATGGAAGGACATCAAGATCTGGTTCTGTGGTACCCAAGCCCGATGTTTTGGAAGGAGAATTAGAAGTGACTGAAATGAGAAGTCTGTTTCTATCCATTTCAGATATAGAGGGCAATGACAGGTCAAAAGTTCAACTCTATCAGAGTTCATCTCACTGAAGCCAGGTTTATTGGGGTTACTTGAGAATGAATAGGTGGGTGAATAACTGAGAAAGCCACTCCAACATGAGTGATGGCTCAAAAGCTTTATCATTGGAGTCCCTTGCACATTTTCTAGGCAGCTATACCACCAAAAAGTCTCCTCCTCCTCCAACAGTCCTTTAGGGCATATAGAAACTCCAGTAGCTGCCTTGTGAGTCATATGTACTTCATGAGTCTCATACCTGTTGGCTTTCAGGAGACTCATGAGGCTCCGCTTTATTACTCAAAGGAATTATTTAATGTAGGAGAAACAGCTCTACACACACACACACACACACACACACACACACACACACACACACACACACTTCCATGACTTAGGTCACCCTCAACAATTCCAAGTCATTCCTTTATACAAGTTACTCACTTGCCACACATTTTAAAAGTATTTTTTAACATCTTCATCTTCTCTCTGTTACAGGAAATGGCAATGGGAATGTTGTGCAGTTGTAGCGTGATATAAACAGCATTCCTGGCTTCAATCTCCAGCACCCCTCCCCATACACAGAGAATAGTTTTCTCTCGTAATAGATTCAAGTATCACATATTATAGCCATATCATAAGATGTCCCCAAGTCTGTAGATTGCTTTATCTATTTAATTGTGCATACCCTCTACCCATCCTGCTAGGTATTCATTTTCCTATATATTCTTGCCATAGCAGTCAATAATTTATCTATACTCTTCTCTCATATCTATACTAGAAAGTCCTTCAGTTTAAATTGTTGGTACTTCTCAGATGCTGCAAGGTAAAATTAACAATCTTTATATGTGTTGCAGTAAATATGATGTGGAGAAATATTTATTCTGATCTCCTACTCTCCTTTCAGTACTGAAGAGATTGGAGAATTAAAAGCTTTGCCTCCAAGCTCCTGAAAATTAGGTTCCATCAGTTGTAAATATCTGCCTGAGGCTAGGAAAGGTCTCATGCCATGCTTGGGACATTGTTTGTGCTGAAGAGTAGGTGAAGAGGTGTGATAATCATTCACCTATTATTCTATTTCTGATGTCTTTGTGTGTTTCCTCCTGTTATGCTAAAAATTGAAAACAGGGTTTGAAGAGATGGCTCAGCAGGTAACGTGCGTGATACACAAGCTGCAAGCCTGTGAATCTGACTCTGGAACCCTGGAGCCCATGCGAAAGCTAGGCACAGCAGCACACCTGTAATTCCAGTGCTCTAGGGCAAGTAGAGACAGGGGAATCCCAGGGGCTTGCTGGGGAGTCAAGCAAGTCTAACCAAAGGGTGAGCTTCAGGTTCTGTGAGAGACCCTGTCTCCCAAAGGTAAAGCAATGGGTCCAGGGATGTAGCTCAGTGGTGGAGTGCTTGCCTACCATGTAGGGGTTATGGGTTCAGTCGCCAGTACTGCAGAAGGGAAACAACAAAAGAAGATGAACAAGGCAGAGAAGCAAATGAGAGATGACATCTGGATGTCGCTTGTGCATCCACTTGGGTGAACGCAGGCATCTCCCTGCCATCAACATGAAGAAAATTTTCAGAACATAAAGACAGCTGTTTTTTTTTTTTCCTTTTGTAGCAGTATAACCGAGTCCATGAATGTTGAGGTACCCTTAGGGTGGCCCCCATGGTGGCTTTCTAATCCTACCTAACCTGTGCTGATTTGGCATGGGCTCATTTGTGAAACCAGTGCCACAATTTCAATTCTATTTGAGTTTGTGTGTTCTTAAATCTCTATCAGTTGGGAGCGTTCTCTTGTATTTTGTGGGTTGTTTCCTTTCCACATGACCTTCTCGATTGATTCAAATAAGAAATGACATTTTAGAAACTATTCCCCACCTTCTGTTTTTGTCCTATTGTCTACCCTTGCCACTGCCTTCTTCCTCTTATACCACTATGTGGTGTGGTCTCCTGTCATTTTCAGCAATATATGTATGTATGTATGTGTGTATATATATATGTGTGTGTGTGTGTGTGTATACATACATATGAATAATATTAACTTCAGCTTGCCTCAGATATACCTATTCCCTCTTCTGCATTTGCAAATAAAACCTTTCCAGACCTTTGAGGATAAATTAATTGCTTTCCCCTCTGCAATTCACCAGCAACTCCCATATGCATTTCTTTCAAGCTTGCCCCATCACACTGAGTTTTGGATTATTAGTTTAAACACCAGGTTCACCTGGCTCTGAGCTCCCAGCAAGCAGGAAAATGGTGTCCTTCATCTGCTCCTTCCATGCTAGGCCTTAGATCCATCAAGTCTGATCTAATTTCTGTTGTTTTTAAAGGCCTGTTTTGTGTCACAGATCCCTGTGGAAGCTTTGCTGTCTAGTGAAGCCACAATGCAGTTTTCAGTTCTGTCACGACTCCACCTGCAAAGCCACCAGTATTGTAACTGGAGGAAAAAATGAGATACCCATTGACCCATTGAGGCATTGTAAAGGCGTAGACACACAATCATAGATCCTAAGTTTTATTGCATTGAAACCAATTCCCAGAATGTTGGCTTATATCCAGTTTTGTAGAGTCTATCTCATTATTTCTTCCAGACATTACTAGATAGCTAATAATAGCCAGTGTTGATATATCATTTCAAATGTTTGTCACCCGTGATTTCATGCTGACAACAACCTTAGAATGTGCGGGTAAACCAACTTGTGTTCTTTTTTCAGGACAGAGAACGTATCTCATTATCATTCATAAGAATAATCACCCACAGCGAGACGGGGAGGCACTCTGTGTGGGAAGGCAGAGTGCAGACTAAGCAAGTCCCTGCCTGCCATCAGGGCACTTGATTCCATATGGGGAGAAAAATACCGACACTTGAGCAAAATAATGGACTACTCAATAAGTTACATAAAAATGATATTAATGAGCTCTGCCTTACACAGAGTGTTAGTTAAGGGCGGGATGGCGAACAAGCAAAAGCTCGGGCGATGAGAGGCTGCACGTTAGTAGAGAATCGTGGCTTTGGCAGCAGTGAGGGCTCCCCACCATAACAATAGGGAGAGAAAAAGAAGGGAAGACATTTGGGGTTATGATGATAAAAGTGGAGGGAGTTCACTTGTTTATGCCATTTATAAATGCAAAATATATGGTGTCATATGTAAACTCAGGAGAAAAAAGTTTTCTCGGTGGCTTTTGCCACATGTCTATATGTTTTTCTTTCCTATTTAAATCATCTCGTTTCAGAATGTATTTCTCAGAAACTCAGAACTAAATTATTATCCCATCTGATTCTAAACACAGTTTGGTCCAATAAGAAAGTAAAATCACAATAGTTGCTAACAGCATTCTTTTTACTCCTCAGATTTAATAGCCATTAAAATGTTTGGCATTGTGCTGTGGAGAGAGATGGGTGGTCTTTGATGGACGTTTATACCCATACAAGTAACTCAATTGTGACTGTCCCAAACTGAAAGCTCTTTCAAGGCTTTGTACATTCATACAAGCACGGCCTTTGTTTGCTGTGAGTTAATAGCTTTAGCAAACATGTAGCCCAGATGGGTTTTGAATGAAAGGTGACCCTGGAAATCAAGTCACCTTGCTGGATGTATTAGAAGGGAAATAACTAATTACTGAGGAACAACTGTTGTTAGTTTGTACCCCAGGTATATAAATCCCTGGAAAGATAATACTTCTTGATTGAAGCTTTGATAAGCATAACAGCTTCTATTTTCTGCAGTCTCTGAAGATAGTTGAATGTTTTTCTACATGTGTCCAGGCAATTGCCTGCTAACTTCAGCTACAACAGAGTAAAGAATGGCTTCTCATAAAAACGGCCGCAAAATGAAAAAATCTGACATCTGTATAAAGGGTAATTAGAAGGCTAATCAGTGCTCTATGGAAAGGCAGAAAAAGAGTGATTTATTCCATCTGTACTGTATTATATCATCTTCATAATGTATAGTCATGGTTAAAGTTGTTTTGTAGTCTAATTTATTTTGCTAGTAGTGTTATCATTAAGTGAATTCCTTGAAAAGACGAGAATTACACAAGTTCTGTGTGTGTATGTTTGTGGCATGTGTGTGCATATGGTATGTGGCATGTGTGATGTGTACATGTATGTATAGAATTGTGGGGTGTGTTGATGGTGTGTGTGTGTATGTATAATATATAACACATAGTATATGTGTATGGTATGGGGTGTGTATGTGTGATATGTGTATAGTGTACATGTCCATACACTATAGGCTATGTGTGTGTGTGTGTGTGTGTGTGTGTGTGTGTGTGTGTGTGTGTGTGTGTGTGTGTGTGTTTGTCGCTTCAGGTGGTGTTGTGTTATTTTCTCCAAGTAAGATGTTCTAGTAATATAGAGCATGAAGTTCTATCACACTACTCACTGACATTTTTCCATTGCTGTATTTAAAATAAAACCCTAATTTTCAAACTTAGAACTGTATGTGGAATCAGTTTAATTAAACATATACAGTTAGAGGCTGGAGAGATGGCTCAGCAGTTAAGAGCACTGGTTGCCCTTCCAGAGGTTCTGAGTTCAATTCCCAGCAACCACATGGTAGCTCACAACAATCTATAATGTGATCTGATGCTCTTTTCTAGCATGCATGTACTCAAGCAGATAGAGTACTCATACATACATAAATAAAAAACTTAAAAGACATTACATACATACACACATACATATGGTATTTTTTATAACTGGTGCTTGCAACTCCACATGTGTGCATTCTAGCTCACCATGTACTTTCCTAACCCCACGTTAAAGATAGGAACAGTCAAGGAGGGCAAGAATACATACCCATCATCCACCAGAAAGATCACCTGCCTACTAGCACCACATTGGGTCAACTTTTCCTTCCGTCTTGGATTATTTTTGTATTTTCATAAAATAACCCATCCCACAAGTGCTGTGAGGCAAACTTCTCTTGAATATTTCACTGCATACTATTTCATATGTACAATTAAAATGAAACTTGTCATTAAGAAATGAGAAGAATTTTATTGCAGTCAGTTGATGCTATTCCTCATTCACCCTTAGTTAGCTGGACAGTAAACCTAAGTGATGGTGACACCATGTTAGGTGAAATCAGGTTATCTGACAAGTCACTCCTCATGAAACATTATCACAGTGTATTAGTTCTCTTTCTTACATTTATTTGCTTACTTCTTATTTGCTTCTTGGGATTTCTCTTCTGTTGTTCTCATAACACACATTGAATGCATTTATATTTAAAGTTTCGCCCATGACTCTTAGGTTGGCTTGGGACCTACAAAGAAAAAATTAATCCTCCTTAGATTCTAAATTGAAAGACTTCATTCATTCCTTATTGTTCCAAATGATGGTAGGCAGGAGTTACATGTGCTACAACTAGCCTACAGTTATTTGTAGAAAGACAATAGAAGGAGGCAGGGCACTGAGAAAATACATAGTTCACCTTTATCCTTTTGATCATCCTGAAAATACTTATGGAATTCCTATTCTCTGTCAGGAATTGTGCCAGGTACTTGATATATGACAAGAAAAGAGACAGGAACTCTATTCCCATGAACTTCAAAGAAGTATTCAGGTAGCAAATATGCACACCTACAAATCAAATTTTGCAGAGAAGAGATGGGTATAATGAGTTTATGCAACACAGCTCATGCTCATGTGTTTTGTCTTGGAATGCAGTCTGCACTTTACCACACAGATGCCATTCCTTGTCTGCTGTTAGCAGTCCTTGACTCCTATGGCTCCGTTTGAATTCATCTTACTTTGTTGTTGTGAAACAGAGTCTGAAATATGAAAGTGTCTGTCCAGAGAAGCTTAAACTAGGAACAAATTAAAGAGTGTGGCAGTGATATTTTCATTAAATGTAGGCAAAAATTAGGTACAGATAATTCCAATGAGATAAAATGAGTAAGGAAATTCTGAGAGAGAGAAAGAAAAGGAAAGAGAGAGGGAGGGAGAGAGAGAGCTGTTTTACAAGATTTTATGTAGCTAGTTACTTTTTTTAAATCTAAAAATGCATTCTTTCACCTTTAGTGTTGGTTTTCTCTTGTTTTATCTTCAACCTTTTCTTTTAAAATCAATGCAGTACTTAATTTAACGTGTCCATTTGAATGGTTGTGGGATGTCACCAAATATCATTTGTCCAAATATTATTCTGCTACATGGGAGTGAGGAAGACTCCACATGAACTAACATTTGAAAGTTTAGCCTGAGTAAGACAGACTGCCTTCACTGGTGATGGGAATGGCCCCATCTAACCAACTGGATCCTTGAATAGAACAGACAGACTGGAGAAGACAGAACGTCTCCTGTCTAGCAACTAGAGCTAAAACACTAGTCTTTTTAGAACTTTGAACACAGAAAGTAAATGAAACAGTGGGTGATGTTTCTGCAAACTGAGACAGCGTGCTTCAGGGTGGAAGCTGTTTCATCTTCTCCCCTAGTTCTCAGGCTTTGTGATAGATCAGAACATTGATTCTCATGTCCTCTTATACCTGAACATGGCCTCTCTAATCACAGTAGTCAATTATGGGCAATAGAGGAGTCTTCTAACGATTGTTTCTGTAAAACTCTGAGTGTTTTTAATATACACTTGACCTTTTATAGCATAATGACTTGTAGAATTGAAATGAAATTCTCATTTTATTACTATGGCATTGACTTCTGTTGCTAGGATTTTTACTTGCTTTGTTTCAAACAAATATTGACATATATCTCCTTGCGCAGTTGTTCATAGTATAATTTATTTAAGAATGAACTGAATTAACTCATTGAACTTAGAAAGATAGTCAAATACTGATCATCATTTCCCAATGTCTTGGACATCTTGGCCTGCAGTGATGGAGTTCCACAGAGTGTGCAGCTCATAAACAAAATGGATCTTTCCATCATAGTTTTGGAAGCTGGAGGCTGAGGTTAGGGTACCAATGTGGTCAGGTTCTAGTGAAGGTCCTTTTCTGGATTGTAGGTTGTTATCTCGTTGCATTTTCAGATGGGAGAGAGGGTGAGAGTACTCTCTTGGATCTTGTGTACATGAACACCCATCTCATCCATGAGAAGGCTGGACCCAATCATCTCATAACTCAATTACCTACCAAAGCATGAGCCCTAATATAGTCAGTCATAGGGTTAAGTTTTCAATATGGGATTCTTGGGAGGATACAGATATTTAGTTCTGGCAGCCAGTGTTGATCAAATATCTGATAGCTATTCTCTCTGTAATAGAGACAGAAGTAGGAGTAGAGTGTACAAACACAAATGGACACAGACACGTCACTGTGTCCCAGAATTCTATTGAAAGGATAGAAACATTCAGTAAACCAAAGTGGAGGGAATACTGCATGCAAAATTATTATTTTCAAACCAGAAGTGGTATGAGAGAATGGGAAATTACAAAGTGTGAAATGTTTCCCTGTTCAGTAAGGCAAACAAAGAATCAGAAGCCTTTGCATCCAATATGGTAAGAAAATAGTGCAACACCCATTTCAACATGGAATTAAAAAAAAAAAAAAGACTCACAGCATATTGGAAGCAAAACAACATAAGGAAAAATGCATATGTTTTGGTTGTAGTTGGCAATGGAAATGACCCTTGGAGCTAATCACTTCTCTGAGAAATAATTAATATTTTTAATGATTAACCTTCATATAAGATAAGCCTGCATGTATTTTCCAAGTATTAAGATTATATAGTATGGGCATCAGTAATCAAAAAGGAAATTTCATATGTGTTGATTAATGAGATGCAGTGCTTCTGCCATTGGCAACAGACAGGGCATATGTGCACAAGCATTAAAAAGATGTATGTATGTTTAGGAAAATATATGTGTTAAATATTTTATGGAACAAATATAAACAACTCATATTTTTAATTTCAAAGAGAAAAATTCTACTTCCAATGAAAACTGAAAATTTTACCATTTTTGATTAGTGCAAAAATTGCTAAACTTTATTTTTTTAGTATTTTGTCCAATTACGATTTACTCTCAAGATTCTGCTCAGGAGTCTCCCACTGTGAGAAGTTCTTGTAACAGAAACATTTTCAAACAATTAAAACAGAGGATGGGTAGACAGCTCAGTCAGTCTGTTAAGAGCTTGCTGGGTACACATGAGGATGTGAATTGGATCACCAGCAACCACATAAGAAGCCAATCGTACATCTGTGCCCCAGCCAGCGGGGTGTCAACAGGGGCGACCCAGCTGCGGGAGAGAATGAAAGGGACGGGGAGACACCACGAAAGAAGACAGCAAGACAGTGTTCTGATCAAGCTGCAAATTTTATTCTCCTCAGCAAGGCTTATATACCATGGGAGGGGGAGGGGGCAGGAAGAAGGGAAGGGGTGCACGTGCAGGTGAAGGGAGACATGCAAGTCGTGAGGCTTGGTGGTAAGGTCACTGGTCAGGGCCCATTGTTCTGTTGCTATGCTACCTGACCAACCGGACCTGTTCTTTATCTTTGGGGGCATTTGGTTTAAGGCCTGTGGCTTTTTCTCTAGCTTAGCTAGTACTTTTCCATGGTTCATGTTTGGTCCCTGACACATCTGCATCTGTAGTCCCAGTATTGGGAAGCAGAGGCAGACAGATCCCCAGGGCTCCCAGGACAGCCAGCAACACTCACTCATCAAACCCCAGCTCCTAGCGAGAAAAGTCTGTAGATGGATTTTTTCTTTGGGCTGCCAGCTCTCTGTCTCTCTGTCTCTCTCTCTCTCACACACACACACAATGATACAAAGACTTATTACTAATTATTAAAGCTTTCCCTTAGCTTTGGTTTGTTTCTAACTAGCTCTTATAACTTAAATTAATCCATATTTTTAATCTGTGTTCTTCCACACGCTCATTACCTCATCTCCATTTTGTCCATCCTGCTTCCTCTGCGTCTGACTGAGGACTCGTATTTTCTTCTTCCCAGAGCTCTGTGTCCCCAGAAATCACACCTAACCTCTTCCTGCCTAGCTAATGGATATTCAGGTCTTTATTAAACCAATCACCGTGACACATCTTCACACAGTGTAAAGAAATATTCCACAACAACAGTCTCCAAAACCAGGTTAGACAGCTAGCTATTAAAGAACGAAATCCAAAGCTGACCTCTAGTCTCTACATGTACATCATGCACTCATATCAGCACACACACACACACACACACACACACACACACACACACACACACTGGAAAAAAAAAAGAAAGAAAACAGGAAGGAAGGGAGGGAAGGAGGGAAGGAGGGAGGGAGAGAGGGAGGGAGGGGAGGGAAGAAGGTTGGCAGGCAGGCCTTCCTTGAGCTCAGAGGATATGGATGCCTGTGAAGGAAGGATATAGAAAATTTAACTACAAAATAATGTACTTTGAATACCCTTAAAAATTCTTCAGATTTTATTAGATCCAGCTGGGAAGACATGTGTAGACAGGTGAGAATGAAAAGAATTATAGGACATTCCGTTACTTACTTAGCAAATTACAGGGAAAAAAAAAAAAAAAAAAAAAAAAAAACTTTGGCAAGAAGGATTTGAAGCCAGGGATAAAGGAAGAGAAGACAAAAAACAAAAGACATTTAAAAAGAAATAAGATAGTGCTAAGATGAATCTGGCTCCTCGATACTCTCTGGTATGGCTGTTATTGTTAAGCAGTGATTTGTAGAAATTTGTATATCTGTTTTATGATCAAAATATACTTATTCACATCTTTTAAGCCATTTAAAGTTACAATAATTATTTTCCAATGCTTTTAGGAGATTCGTCAAACTACTACATCAAATACTTTAAATTGTACCTTAAACGTGGAGAAGTTGGCGTTATAAACATAATGTGGATGGAGTTTCAGATATGGTCCCGCTGAGTGTGACACCTCAGCGTATGAGAGGACAGCAGGATGATGTTTCCGACGCCTTTACCCTATTTTCTCTGACTGTGTTTTGACACAGGCCCTAAGATCCTTGTAGGAGAGGTACTCACTCTACATGGAAGGAAAGAATGCCCTAACCTGGGAAATGAAAGGGTACATGGGACTCAGAAGAAGCAGTTCTTGCCAAGCTGGCCTCACTGTTCACGTTAGAGCATATCCTCTTTGGGCAATCACACTCCACTACTTTATACACCCTCATTTAATTCAGAATAAAAAATGGTGTCTTCGTCTTGAAAGGCCCTGTTGTCACATGCAGCTTACAGAAGTAAATACATGTACACAGAGTCCTTTTTTGACTTCTTCTTTGTTAATCATGTCTCAGCCTTGAACCTTGACCTGGGTGAGAAATGAACATTTTTTTTCCTCCTTAGTGTTAGGCAGAAGATCAACTAAAATATTAATGAGGTCATTCTTTGGCATTGTTGATATTACTAAAAGGTATTTCAGGTTTTTTTTTTTCCAATAGGATTGGATTAATAGACTCTTAATGTATTTTTAGACTTTTTTCCCTACAGAAAAACCTCAGTTTTTCTTTGCTTTTTGTTTCTCTTCTTATAACCTGTGATGTACCCATAGAAGCAAATATCTGTAAGTGCAAGGTGACTTTGGGGAAGAAATCAAGAGAATTAGTAAACCATTCTCCTTTCTGACCTTTCAGACTTTTCTCTTAAAATGAAGAGGAGAGAGCTAAACCACATTCTTACTGCTTTGAATTCATTTGAAAATAGGCTGCTTTAGCTTTGTTTTGGTTGTTTTGATTCGAAAACTGACAAAAACCAACCTGGGGTTGAAAGAGTTTCTTTCAGCTTCTAGCCTACAGCCCAACATCTAGGGAATCTAAAGCAGAAACTCAAGGGAGGAGCCTGGGGTTGAGAACTTCAGTGGAGACCCTGGGGGAATGTGGCTTACTGCTTGCTCCCAGGCTCACCACAGTCAGTCAACTTTCCTGTTCAGGCCAAGCTCACTTGCCTAGGGACAGCACTGCCTATTGTAGTGGGTAGCCGGTTCCAGCTTTGACCTGGAACTACCACCCCCTTCGAGGCTGAGAGAGGAGCCCTAAAGACCCATGATCCGGATGGCCTGGCTCTCTTGGTTACTGGATCCTGGCTGCTGGAGGTAGACCCAGCCGTTCTCCAGAGAACCGCGCTGGGCTGTGCTACATCTTTTCCAGACCCTGGACCTGTCCCTTCACTTGTAAGTTACCCCACAAAATAACCCCCCTTTTAACTAAGTGGAATGGCCTTAATATTTAAACCAATAGCCCATAGTGAGCTGAGCCCTTTTGTATTAATTAGCAACCAAGAAAATGCCCTGTAAACATTTTCACAGGCCAATCCAAAGGAGGCAATTCCTTATGTCAAGTAGACAGCTGAAGCTCTGACACAGGCCAAAATGCACCTCATTTAAATAAAAATATTTTTTTGATAATTAAAATATAATTACATTGTTTTCCCTCTTCCCTTTTCTCCCTCCCAAACACTCCCTCCCTTGCTCTCTCTCAGGTTCATAGTATCCATTTCTTTAGTTGTTGTTCTCTGTGTATGTATACAACCTGTCCAGTCTGTATAATGTTACTTGTATGTATGCTTTCTGACTATTTGGTGTTGGATAACCAATTGGCGAGCTCTTCCCTGGCAAAGACGATTTCTCCCACTCACCATTACTTACCTGTAGTTATCTGTCTAGGGTTGGGGCTTCATGAGCTTTCTCTTTCCACATTAGCATGTCTATTGGTGTCCTCCTTGTTCAGGTCATGTTTAGGTAGCCCAGTGGGTGAGACTTCATGAGCATAGCTCCTCTGACATTTTTAGGAAATCTAATCTTGGAGCATACTGTTTACCTCTGGTGCCTATAATCTTCCTGCCTCTCTTCTGAAGTGATCCCTGAGCCTTAGGTGCAGGAGTTGTGCTGTAGATATATTGGTTGTGGCTGGGCACCACGTGGTCACTTGTTCTCTGCATTTTGATCCATTGTGGTTTTCTGTAGTGGTTTCCATCTATTGCAAGGAGAAGTTTCTTTGATGAGGGATGAAATCTACCAAATGCCCCTTTTAAAGGAAAAAAGTACATTGTTGACAAGTTATAGCTATTGCACATACTAAATGATAATGCTGGGATAATCACAGCATTGGTAATAACAAACTGACGAGACACGCTGAGTTTTAGTAAAAGACTTGTTGGCAATTAAAGACAGTGCAGAATTTGATGCTTATGAAGACAGAATTAGAAAACAATTGAATCTTTACTACAAGATCTGTGTGTCTTGTGAATTACTGGTGTGTGTGTGTGTGTGTGTGTGTGTGTGTGTGTGTGTGTGTATTCATAAATGAAGGGGTTAAACTCTCCCACTCTCCCAACTGAATTTAGGCTCCAGTTCTCTGAGGACAAACAGGTGTCTTTTCCAACAAAGGGCCATTTATCTACAAGGCCCTTACATTCAGGGTCAAGAGAGAGAACAAGCACAGAGGATATAAGTCAGCCTCACAGTATCTCAAGGACAAGCCCAGGAACCCCTTCTGAGTCTCGTCCAAACTTGTACAGATGTGCCCCAAAACGATAAGACTAAACCTCAGCCAATTAGAAATATACAGTGTAACTGCTGCTTGCTTAACCAATTAAGAAGCTGACCCTGAAACTCCCCTCAGCTGTGCTTAAAAGGAGGCTGCATGTCCCTCTTGGGGTTGTCACCATTTTGTACAGGTGAGTGACCCTACATATGCATGCAGGTATAATAAACGCTCTTGGTTCTTGCACCCTATTTGAGTCTGGGGTCTTCCTTCAGTGTTTCTTTGGACCCTACAATGAACTTGTTGTACACTGTAACTCTAGATGACACTGTGGTATAAAAGGGAACACTAGTAATTGTATGTAAACCAGTTGTCCACAATTCTGTTTCATGGTCAAGAAGGGCTAGTAAGTAAGTTTTTTCATATAGTTAATTCTAGAGGTGGTGAGGAAAAACAACAGTGAACAAAATTAAGCAAAATAATTTTTGCCCCTTGGCAAAGGAACCAATTGTGAGAACCCTGCAATAGGCAGTAACTATTAGGACAATTACTCTCTGTCATTGGAAGTCCTATATATACCTGTGGGTGGGAGAGGTCAGGATTCCCGGAGGGAAGTCATTTGTCCACGTTCACACAAACTGGTCTGTCTTCCAGCAAGTGATGGAGGTCCTTTGAAATTAAGTACAATTTCAATGAATTGGCACAACCTGAAATCAATACCTTAACATGAGCAATCAACAGTTCAAAGGCCCGAGGCCAGATTGAAGCTGTTCAGAAACCAGCTACTCAGGCAGAGAAGAGGAAGAAAAATAAAGTTTCTATGATCATAAGGGCACAGCTGAGAGTTTACAAAACTTAAGGATTCTCCTTTGATAAAAGAAATAACACTGTAACAGTAAAGGATCCAGGGTAAATGACTTAGGCAGTAATGTTCATTCTTTCCATAGTATGTGCCAACTTGCATATCCAAGTGGCTAGAAGTGATCCCATGTGTCTAAATGGTAGCTCTCTCAGGCACAAGTCAATGATTGGACTGATGACTCTTGGCGGCATGATGTTATCTAATCCAGGTGAATGGGGGTACTATTCCCACTAGGGGAAGTAAGACCTGGTTTATCATTTTATTGTCCCAACAAGTCTCATTCTACGAATTCAAAATGAAAACAGTCTATTCTTTATTAAATGACACTAAAGATGTATTCACCTAGCTTACACTGATGCCAAGATGATAATTTAGGTATAACCACTCTGTATTTATTTTTCAGATTTAAAGGTGAGTTTATGGTGTAATAGGTAATTTTTAGGAATTGGAATTTAAGACATTTTAATCTTCTGGAAGCTTAGCTGATTCTGGATACTACTAAATGGTTTCATTTTCTATGACATTATTTTACAGAAAACACATCAACATACTGTTATTCTTAGGATTGCTTAATCAATTCCTAATTTTCATATCAATTTCCTTTTTTAAAATATAATAAGGTTTAGAAAAAGTACTGATTTTTTTTTTTTTTTTTGGTTTTTCGAGACAGGGTTTCTCTGTGTAGCTTTGCGCCTTTCCTGGAGCTCACTTGGTAGCCCAGGCTGGCCTCGAACTCACAGAGATCCGCCTGGCTCTGCCTCCCAAGTGCTGGGATTAAAGGCGTGCGCCACCAACGCCCGGCTCTGATTTTTTTTTAATGTGAGGAATAGGACATTTTACACACAAAATAATTCAATAAGAATTTACACAAATTTGTCTCTTTCCTCTTCTTTAACATAGGGATGCTGTATTTTAGAGTGCTATCACTTGAAACAATAATTCTCATAACAAATATTGTGCCTTTTGATAAGTAAAGAAAATATGACTCAGGTTGTTTTCTTGCCTCACTTTCCCAAGAATATCATCAACTGACTAATGATGATTACTGGACTCTGTCTTTTCATTTATGAACATATTGTCTTTGGGAAAAGCATGTTACCAACATATTGTTTAGCTGTTTTTCAGCTTGTTGTTCAGTGATACATTCCAAGGAGACAAAATATTTCTACATTCAAAGTACCTCTCTATCAAAACAGTCACTTGGTCACTTAACTTACTTCATCTCCATCTCTTGTGTCTCTTCTGCTTGAGAGCATCTTGGTACTCGTGTGCACCTGTAGTGGTTATGATGTTTTTTCTGGATTTTTGCTAGCACCAGGAAACCACCTGCATTTTATGAAAACAACTGGACACTGTCTACATAGCTTCCCAATAGTCCTGGGGACTTTGCTCATTTTCAGTGGAATGTTTTTCCTGAAAATGGTGATTGTGCATAGTATCCTAACTGCCAAATGGATCTTTAGCATTTTGTGTAATTGTAACTATACAAATGTATGTAAAAATTTCTCACTCCTCATAAATATCACACCAGCACATGGATAGTGCAGACCTCTGATTTTCTGCACCACATTAAGTACATTAATGTGATTCGGACCATATTTGGGAAGTTTCAAAGATACTTCCTAAGAGCAGAGTTTGGTGGTGTCATTCTTGGTTGTGAATTGGGGGGTGGGGAGGGGGCATAAAAAAGTCCCGCTTTAGCTCACCCAGTGTATGAAGAAATCGTCATTATGAAAACTTCATTAATATGTAAATTGCAACATTTTGATTAGCACTTGCAGACCCCTTTTGTTAAGAAAAAAGACTAAGGAAGGAGCTAACCAGATTGCAATAATTTACATAATAAAAACTCAGTGGTGGCAATGCCACTGAGTAAAGGACCTAAAGAAAGCTAAAATGTCTTTTTAAACAGCTTAATAAAATATAAGGATCACAAAATACAAAAGGAACGAAAATATTTTTCTTTGAGCTGACAAACGCGGCTGTAGTGAGGGACTATGAGGTGCTGGGGACGACATGAAAACGGGAGGGGGGGGTTGGACATGTACACAGCAATATCAATATCTCCATATTTTTCAAACTTAGAAGTATATTTTTGTATCACAGATATGAAAGACATACGAAAGAAAACATACTCCTCTGTAACTACCTAACTATTGACACAATATTACTTTAGGAGACACGTTTGTTGTGAAAATGACTCACAACTCAGTGACGTGATCAAAAGGCATATTTCATAGGGTTATAAAAATTTAAAACTGCAAAAGAAGAACATACTAGAAAAAATTTTATTTGATGATTAATTTTAATATATCATTTTGTTGAGTTTTAATGCAACAGACAGTTTATGATTAGGTCATCTTAAAAGAGAAAACGAGGGGGCTGGAGAGATGGCTCAGCAGTTAAGAGCACTAGCTGTTCTTCCAGAGGTCCTGAGTTCAATTCCCAGCAACCACATAGTGGCTCAAAACCATCTATAATAGGATGCCTCTGATGCCCTCTTCTGGCATGCAGGTATATATGTAGAGCACTCATACATAAAATATAAATAAATAAATAGTTAAAAATTAAAAAGATAGAGAAAGAAAACCAGCCCCCAAACTGGGAACAATATACTTGCTACTTCAATGGGTGGCTTTCTTGGAAATATGATGAAGGCATAAATGTGACTTTGCGTTTTCCGACTATTGTCTTTTTTTTCCCATTTCACTCCTTATCTGTTGGACAAATCTACACACACAGTCCTTTGATGTTAGATTACTAATATATTAAGCAAAAATGAGACTGTGGTATATGAGGGAATACACCGCTCTATGGGAGTGAAGTATGGAAATCAAATTAGAATCCTTCAAAGGATTTGCTTCCTGAAAAATATTCAGGGGCTCAAACTTCAGAGGAGACAGGAAACAGGAAGCTGGGCATGAGGATTTCTTCATAAGAATGTCTTCTAGCTGATTCCAGCCAGACAAAACCATTCTTGGCATTAGTCATTTGTTTGTTGCTCAAAGGAGTCCTGGAATTGCTTTAACGGCTGATTGCCACCTAGAAGGGGGTGGCTTTGGTCTCAACGCTTTATCTTTTGTAACATTCTTGTCTTTAGTGTCATAGCAATTAGGTTAGTTCTGGAGAAACCTATTAATCATTTCAGTTAGTGTTAAATCGCCTAAGTGTGTCGATTTGGAATCTGAAGAAAAAAATGGAAGATTAATGAGCTGCCTCCAGTTCAATGTGATAATCCCAAACTAAATGTCTGGTGCCCTGCTTGCTTTACAGAGTTGACAATGTAAGTTTTACAGTTGCTAAGCTCTGCCTCAATAAGACAAAAAAAAAATGCTGCATTATGGTTCAGAAGTAGGAAACCCAAAGATTAAAGGAACATTAAGCCAAAGCTGGGCTCCAGAGCATGAAGCTGTAACTATTTGAACTGAAGGCTACAGAAGGGTCTGAGAAGAGAAGCAGGGACCCATCTTCTGACTGTTCTGTCTCTAGGCACTCTTCTGACCACGACCAGACCAGAAAATGGAACTTTAAAACCTAGAATGGTTCTTTCTTTGTCTATTTTTTTTTTTTTTGAGCTCCTGTTCCATCCCCTAAAAGATGATATGCTACATAGAGACTCTTTAAATCTGGGCAAAGCCCCGAGACCTCCTGCCCCAGGGTTTTAATGTTGGATTTTTCCATTTTGTCCAATCAAACTGAAACATAAAAACTATGTTCTTTATGTCTAAAACCCTGATGTCACGTATGAGTCCCAATGAAGAAATGTATTATGATCTTCTCTTATCAATTGTTTTCCATTACAAGTGCCTCAGTCATGATTATCAGGACAGGTTAAAAAAAAAAAAAAAGATAGCCTGTCCTGTTGCTTCTATACCAAGCAAGATCAAGGCAGGCTCATGCACAGACACATACACAGGCACACACACACATACACACACTTATACACAAATGACTCACAGTCAGATAGACAGACAAAAACACACAGAGAGACACCTAGACTGACATACACACAGACATACATACACACACACACACACACACACACACACGAAGACACCTAGATAGACACGCACAGAGACATACACACACACACACACACACACACACACACACACACACACGAAGACACCTAGATAGACACACACAGAGACATACACACACACACACACACACACACACACACACACACACACACGGACAGACAGACAGACAGAACTCCCCCCCCCCATACTTTTACTTTTCTCCTTTCTCTGATCAATTAACTGGTAAGAAGCCAACTTGTAGCTTGTAGTTTTGGAAGGAATGCAGTGCCTTAAGCTAGGGAGGGCATGGCTGCGGGAGGGAGAAGGAGGTCACAACATACACATCCAAGAAGCAGAGAAAGCAGACCAATGGGAAATGTGGCTGGATGAAGAACAGTAAGACCTGAGAGAGACCCAGTTCCTAGCATGAAGCTCCACTTTTTCAAAGTTCCACACTTGACCCAGCACCTGGGGACCAAGCACACAGGCCTATGGCTCACACCTTACAAATCAAAACTATGTACGACAGATGTAAGGTAATGAGGCTTCATGTGCTGTAAAAGTTATGATTGTCTCCTTCCATACCCACTGAGGAAGTTGGATAAGGATTCCAAAGACTGCCTCTTGGTGACTCATCTCCCTGCAAAGCCACCTACAAGTCACTTGGATTTTGAGTCTATCAGCCCCATGTAGGTGCAATCTTAAGAGTGCAAGATAGATGATATTGGTTTACTCAGCTTTATAATTCTTTAATATCCAAGGTTTCTCAGTGCTAATGCCTACACTTGGAGTTAATATATTTGCTGGTGTCATAATTTCTGATTACTTAGGAGATTATTCAAAATAGAAGCTGACAAAACAAAATATGTAGTAGCAGATGAAAGTGATAAAATTATTGAAAAGGATTATGCAAATTATCCTAAGTGTATCTCTCCTGACATGTATAGAAATATTTAGAAATATTTGAAAGCATATAGATTTGGAGGGGTTTTCTCAAATGAATTGGACAGGCTTTGCCCTCAGCTAGCTTCTTCTGAAGAAGTTGTGCCATAAACAAGCAAATGATGCCATGTCTAAAAATAACATTCTTTTATTTCCTTGACACAAAGGACTGTCACATCATCTTGAAAAATAAAAGTACAAGTGAAGTAGTGCACCCATGGGGAAGACATAATACAGATGAAGAAAAGAGAGAAAATCTCTGTATAAAGGGGCTGGATAACGAAACTCTCAGATCACTCACCTTTCCAGGGGTTTTTGACATCTTAGTTGTAATTGAACTTGGAGAGACCTTTTGTTAAGAGGAAATTATTTATGACTTTTTTTAAAGGTAAGGAAAATCAGGTAAAGAAATAAATAAAAGGCCTTACCTATCCGAATGTCTTAAGATCTTAAAGACTTTGTATTATAGGTCGATTGCTAATCTGCAACCAAATGGTATACATGTAAAAATAGGCATCTACTTACAGAAGTCTTTGATTGGTCAACTTAGATGTTCCCTTTACTCTTTTTATAAAAAATATTTTTAAGAATTAAAAAAATATTTTTATTTCATGTGCATTGGTATTTTGCCTGCATATATGTCTGTGTAAGGGTGTTGGGTCCCCTGGCATTGGAGTTACAGATAGTTGTGAGCTGCCATGTGAGTGCTGGGAATTGAACCTAGGTCATTTGGAAGAGCAGTATGTTCTGTTAATTGCTAAGCCATTTCTCCAGTGCCCCTTGATACTTTTGTATCCACTCAAAATGATAAAGTTTAATGAAAGTACTTATAATATTTAACCATGAATCAAACAAAACAAATAGCAACTAAATAACTGACTTTTTTTAAAAAATCAATGGTAAAATAGTTCCCTGGCATGTATAGTTATGATGAAGTTAACAAGATACATGTTTCTGCTCTAAACTTCAGCTTGCACATATGAACTTGTCATGGCATTTGTGATGATTGCACATAAAGTGAATATCTTAAAAGTGGTGCTAGTAGTCTTCTCTATATCTATGCTCATGAACCTATATATTCTTTTGAGAACATAGGTTCTTGAGAGATTGAAAGGATCAAGTTGTGATTTTAAATAAATGTTTTTATAATATCGTGGAATTAAGACAAAAATAGAGGATTTGGTAATTCAGTCAAGTTCAATGACTAATTTACAAAGTTGTGAACAGAACATGTAATAATTTTTGTTACTCAATAAAAAGGCAAAACCTATAAATTATAGGCAATAAGAAAAAGAATTTCATGTAAAAGCATAGAAAATGTTTTAATAAACTTCAATTGACACTTTGTAAAGTCCAAGCTATAAATTACTATGCTTTAAACAATTTGTAAGATTTTTCTATTATATCCAAAATAACTATTGGCTAAAATTTGGAAAAAAATTGAACACAAATATTTTTGATACTTGTGCTGGCTAATTTGATGTCAACCTACAATAGACTAGAGTCATCTGAGAGGAGGGAATCCCAATTGAGAAAATTCCTCCCTAAGATCAGGCTGTATGCAAGCCTGTAGAGCATTTTCTTAATTAATAATTGATGTGGGAGGGCCCAGCCCATTGTGGGTGGTGTCTGTCCTAAGCTGGTCATTCTGGGTTCTCTAAGAAAGCAGGCTGTGCAAGCCAGTAAGCAGCATCCTCCATGGACTCTGCATCAGCTCTTGCCTTCAGAATCCTGCCCTGTTTGAGTTCATGTCTTGATATCCTTTGAGGTGAACAATGAGGTGGAAGAATCAGCTAAATAAGCTCTTTCCTCACCAGGTTGCTTTGGTCATGGAATTTCATCATAGCAATGAGAACCCCCACAAAGCAATACTAAAACTTCTTCTTTAAAACTAAAAAATACTAAAACTTCTGTGTGTATACTGCCCATCAGAATGCCTTGGATGGTCCATCAGAGAAGCAGAGACCTACTTTCCTGTGTAGGGAAAGAAAAATAGTCTTTTTCCTCTATTCATTTTAGGTGAATTGACTAGATCTCTGTAAATTAGACTTTTCCAAAGGTGAGCTAAAACAATGAAAATAAGAAGTCTATTAACAGGTACATCATGGACACATGGAGTCACCCAGTGTACTATTTCACAGAGAAGGAACAAGACAAAAGGACTGCATTGTAAAGTGACTGATGAAGTTGAAGGCTGGTTAGTCTGGCTTTTGATAGAGCATCCTCTTCTGTCTTCATGGGACCAATAAGAGGCCAGATTTGTCTCCTCTGGTTAAGAGTTACTGCCTTTCCTAGAAGATAGTGAGAGCACAGAGATTTTTTTCTTACATCTTCGTGTGTGTGTGTGTGTGTGTGTGTGTGTGTGTGTGTGTGTGTGTGTGTGTTTTAAATTGCTGTTGTTCAGAATAATCCTCATCCCAAAAAGGCAGAGTTTGCACTGGCACACTCTGAATCTGTTCCACTCATACTAACACAGGATAGAAAACAGGGAAGATCATGAGGACATGGAAGGAAAAGAAGCTCTTCTCATCTGGATTCTGGGTGAGAATTCTTGTCAGCTTCGAGTCAAGAATTGCATCACAGTTAGCGGGGTTTGCTGGGAAGGATGCTAACATAGAAGTAATATTTGTTTTGCACAGATATACTTTCAAATAAGAATGTTAAATAGCAATACAGCAGGCTTGAGGCCTGTGTGCATATGGCCTCCAGTATGGCCTTAATCTTCTCTTCAATATTTTCTGTGAATTCTACACACATGACTATTAACTTTTGTTTGCAGTAAGTTCCTGTATGCCTGTGCTCTAGGCGGTTACCTTGGCTGAAATCCTGAAAAGAACATCTTGGGACCACCCTGGGCTCACTAAAGATGGTAATTTTGGAATGCACCAAATCAGTATATGTGGCTACTGTAAGGGTGATCACATACAACTCTGAAGTTGAGAACCCCGCACCTGTGATTTCCTGGGTGCCTTATTGTTTTACAGAGCATCTCTCTCTTAACTCCTATGCCTAAATATGGACCAAAATAGCCCTCTAATAAGCTCTAACTCTGCTTCAGATTGACTGATCCTGAAATTTTTTTTTCTACAGTGAAGTCAAGGATCCAACTTTACCTGAGTAGAGGTTCCTAAACAATTAAGGAACTCAGGCTCCTGTTCCAAGTTCCAGGGTTTACCTCTTCTCACAGTGCACTGGCCATACCAGACCCTTGTTTTCTTCCCAAGTTCTAGATGTAGTTGTAGATCTAACGAGAGGAGGTCATTTTGTAAGGTATTTCAAAGTATTTTTAAATTTATAGATATGTTGGTTCCTAGGTTAATTCAGTCATTGATAATTATATATTATAGGTTCCTAGAGACTAATTTGGCTGTGACACTTGTTTGTCCTTTAGAGGCATTACCTCTAGAATAGAATTCTGACAAAAAAGAAACTATGACAAACAATTTATTAAATTTTGCATTATGCATGTCCCATGCTAGAAGAACACAATGTGCACTAAAAATTTAGCAAGTAGGAAGCAATGGATAGGCAAAATGCATGAGTAGAAATATTAATGGCATGCATGAGCTGATGCAATTTGCAAACTTCCCAGGGAGTGAATGCAAAATGATTTCTGGAGAACACTGTCTTTGCCATTGACTAAAGCCTAGATGAAGGAAGGTACACAGCCTCATTGTATAGCAGGTTCTGTAATATTGGAAGCAGCAGGGCATGTTGAGGGAATGAACATATTTTGGAATTGAGTGTGTGACAGAATTTGTTAAAGCTGGTCTAAGAAAATGAAATTATTAAATTCACTACACTGTAAATACTGGAGGAGCCACTGACAGTTTCTAGCAGATCAGTAATAATATTCCTGGGGCATCATATCGGGTGTCTTATGGTAGGAAAAGGTTGTCAACTAAATAAGCATAGTAGTTCAGAACTCAAAAACCCACATCCAGAATAAAGGCTGCTGGAAATCAATTATTGATCTTGAAATGCATGCATATAATTAGACACTGAGACTGGAGGACTAGCTCAATGGGTAACATGCCTTATAGGAATGCACAAGGACACGGGTTCAGATCCTCAGTAACTATGTAAAAGCTGGGTGTGGCAGCCTACATCTGCAGTTCCCAGAGCTATGAAGTTCAGAGACAGATGGCTTCTCAGAGCAAACTGGCTAGCCAACCTAGGGAGCTGTGTTTGTCCTTTGACTTCCACGTGTGCACACGAGATGCAAGCCTAGCCTTTTAATAATAGCCTGTTATCATAAATCCATTGTAGACGCCTCATTCACACTGAGTAGCATGGTCAATATTTTTATAACAAAGAAAAATTAATAGGAAATTATAGCACACTTTTTTTATTAGTTATATATTTAAGAGCTTAGGAAAATTCTAAAGGAGGAGAAGGAGATTGTGTTTATTATGTTTTTGTTATGATATATATTTTATCTTGTATCAATGAATCATTCTATCAAAATGACTAGGAAACTAGATTATAATTTTAGGTAAAAAATTTTTCTGAGGAAAATAAAACATAGCACAGAATGTTCATTTAGGAATAGGTGAAGTTAGTGATCACATGGCATGACCCCTCTGTGTTTATGAAGCTCAGAGACAAAAAACGGACCCCTTTCCCAAAAAGTAAAAAGGAACTCTGTGAGTGCTTTGAAACACATCACTTCCATCCATAGGGAAGGAAAACACAAAGAACAGGTAGATAGATCTGTCTTATGATTTTGATGGATGAACTTGGACAAAGGACCATTTAATTTAAGGATTGACTATAATATATATATTCATCATCACTCTTTGCATAGTCAAAATTTCATAACCTTATCAGTATCTTATTGGTGGGATCTGTACAGACAATTTTCTGTCACTTCTTTTTTCTCCTTTCTGTGTGTGCCTGTCTGTGTGTGTATAGATACAAATATGCGGGGAAGCCAGAGATCAGGCTTGCATGTTGCTCCTGAGGCATTGTTCATGTTCTGTAGCTTTGCTAGGTCCTTTTACTTTTAAAAATAACTCATCATTTGCTTCCTTCTCTTTCCTCACTCCAAATTTTCTCAGTAAGTTCCCTGCTTACTCCCTTCAAAACTCATGGCCTCTTTTCAATGGTTATTGTTATACATTATGCATAAATGCATAAGTATATAAATACAAGGTGTTGAGTCTATTTGATGTTTTTTTTTGTATGGATATGAGTTCAGGGCTGACCACTTGGTGTTGAATAACCAGTTAGGGGCCTCATCCCTGGGAGAGAAATACTCTCCCTCTCCCAGCAGTCATTAGTTGTCTATAGTTCTTTGTCTAGGGTTGGAATTTGGGATTTCCCTCTTCCATATTTGCACAGATGTTGGTGTCGTCATTGTTCAGGTCTTGTTTAGGTAGCTATACAGTTGAGGTATCATGAATATAACTTCCTGTCATTTTGAGGAGGCACATCTTACAGACTTCCTGGTCATCTGACATTTACAATCGTTCTGCTTTCTCTTTCATGATATTATGTTAGCCATAGGTGTAAGAATAGTGTTTTAGATGTGTCCACAGAGACTGGGCATCCCAAAATCAATTGTTTTTGTATTTTGACCAGCTGTGGTCTTCTGTAATATGTTCTTCTTTGGTTGCAAGGAGAAGTTTCTTTAATGAGGAATGAGAACCACAAGTATCTGTGGGTATAAAGAGACATATGTAGAATTCAGTTAGGAATTATATTGTTCAGTAAAGTAGAGGTAATAGGTTGTTGTCCAAGATCCATGAACTCACTAATCCTGAGTAGTTGACTAGGTTCCCAGGATTAGGCATAATTTCCCTCCTGCTGAGGAGCCTTATGTGTAATTAGAGAGCTTCTGGTTACACCAAGATGCATGTGCCACTATTGCCCCTTTAGGGATACGGTGCTGTGCTGATTGTTGCTGTGGTTCATAAAGGTTGTAACTGGATAGGACTATTGATTGCTTTCCTCCCTTGGAAGTTTCTGTAGCACTTTCCAGCACAGTTAGTTAGTCCTTGGGGTGGAGGATTTCAGATAAGATTCAGCATATATTTTCCTAGTCCTGAATCTGAAGTATGTGGTATCTTCACCAATAGAGACTATTGTTTTTTTTTTTTTTTTATTTTCTTTTTTTTTTTTTTTGAGACAGGGTCTCTCCCTGGCTTTGTGCTAGGCTGGCAAGTGAACCCCCAGGGATGCCTCTGATTCCACCTCTTCAGTTCATGGATGGTAAGATTGTGCCAACATGTCTGGCTTTTTATGTGGATTCTGGGGATGGAATTCAGGTCTTCATGGTTACCTAGCAAGCACTTTCCAAATGAACTATCTCCACAGACTCTACCTCCCATCCTTAAACTCAAACTAAGATTTGATCTAGGTTACTTCCAGTTTTCCTCTGCTAATGAGAAAAGAAAATGTATGTATGGGAAGGCTGGCCCTCTCAGTTTTTGTCATACGAGGTGTGCAACATTGAATATTTGCCTTCATCTTTGTTACATCACAGTTGAGGTGGCCTCCAGGTACCAATGCACTTCTGGGGATATTTAAAATGCAGGAAATTTGGTTATTATAATTCTAGCTTTAAGGAAAAAGGATGTTGGAAAGAATTTTGATTCTGTTACTTCCTGCTAGAACATTTGAAAAATACTCAGATGTCAAATGAGGTAGTTCAATTTTGATGAAGTTCTGGGACACACACACACACACACACACACACACACACACACACACACTTTGCAGGGTTTTGTTCTCTCCCCTGCTAAACTCTCAGGCAGGGAGCTGGCGGCTCAGGCATTATTCATGCATGACACGGGAAGTTGGTAGCTCCATTTAGTGATTTACTGGCTTGGGTGCTCTTTGTGTTGAAGCCTGAATAAAGTGACAGGATTTTTTTTTTTTTTTTTTTTTTTACTCTAGATGGTTCTTGGCGTAGATATTCAGTGCAAATAAATGCCCGTGAGAGTCATAAATGCCATTAAGGAGTTGGATTCAAAAGGAATGCCAAAGTTTGGCTTGAATAAAGAAAAAAACAATCAGGATTTCAGGATTGTCACAATGCATCAGCTTGGCAGATATAATTGCTTTCTCACATGCATTCTCTTTCCTAGCAGTTAGTTGTCAGTACAACAGAGGAAAAAGGAGGCAAAGGTCTGTAACTCTCTCACCCCTCCCCCTGACCACCGAGCAGAAGGAAAGGACTAAGGGACTAAACTCCACAGAGAGTCCAGGGGTTTTCCTGGGTGCTCTGGCTCTACCTCCTGGCTCCTGGGCCTTCCATCTTTGTCCTTCACTTACTTGTCCCCTCTTCTGCCCTCTGCCTCCCCTGCTAGTCAGTTGGCAGAGTACAGTTTCCTCTGTAATTATTCACTGGTTTCTCATCTTTTTCCTGTGCTTAAAAAAAAAAAAAAAAAAAAAAAAAAAAAAAAAAAAAAAAAAAAAAAAAAAAAAAAGGAAAAAAAAGAAACACAATATTATTCTCCAGAAGGTAGTGACAGATTTTCTACAAGGCAATGATCAATGTGACAAGATAGGAAAGTTCCCCCCCCCCCCTTTTCTCTTTTTTTTCCCTCTCTTTTTGTTTTAGGGATGGAGAATCAAGACTTTGGGCCTTTTGTGAATATATTAGGTTGGCTGGCAGAACACTGTATCAAGGGCGCCAAACCACTGTAAAGACTTAGTCCATAACCTCTAATCTGCAGACATGAACTCTATTATTTCCCATTAAAATTAGAGGTTTCCAAATTATAACAGATGTCCTTAATAGACATGTCTTCTTACAGGGGAACATTAGGTAAATGAAAACTGAACCCAGTGTTTTAGCTTACACTTCATCATAATACAAAGCTCCGTGGCTGGATCTGGCATGTTGAGCTCAAATTACAGAAGAAAAAAGACTTTACATGATTTGCATTAATTGATTCATCAGCAATTTTTCCAAATTGCAGCAAGTATGAAATAGTGGGAATCAGAAAAAAGATAGTCTAGACCCATTTACTCCCCCCCCAAATCTACAATATTTGACAATTTCATGATTCATAGGGATTATACAGTGTATTTCAATGTCAAAAATACTTCAATTAACTACTAAGAGGAAAGAGACAAGGGTGGAAATCTTCCAAAGAACCAGCAATGAAAACAAGAGGACAAACAACTTTACATAAGCGAGTTCTATGAGTGTGTGTTAGTTACTGCAGGTGTCTGAATATTTTGAAGCAAAGGTAATGACCCTGTGTTGGTATTTTTTTTCGTGCGCTCTTACCCTGCAAGGAAAAGTCACAAAACACAACAGAATCCACCAACAAGAGTTTTATTAAGATAAGGGAGAGGGACAGATGTGCATAGGCCTGCAGAAAGACATGTGAGTGAAGGGGGCTGGGCTATGCCTGTGCACACAGGCACATGTGGCTATTCTACGCATGCGCATAGATCATGTAGTTGTGTTGTGCACTTTACACAACCGCATAAAGCCATGGTCCTGGGTCATGTGAGAAGTTTGAGCTGGAAATGACTAGGTGGAAGTGACTAGGTCCCGCCGGGCATGTGCGACCATGCCCAACCATGGGGACGTGTTGTGAATTCATATCACCCTGGATAGAACAATTAAGCTACAAGCACAAAAGTGGACAAAACTCAAAAGACTAACGTGTTTTGCTGAAGTCATTGAAGCGCATATCTTATGAAATTGCTTCCGCTGAAGCACTTAATGAAATTTAAGCACATTCATATCTGCATTATCTGAGTAAAGTTCTCTGGCTCTCTAGTGCCACATTAGAAGTTAGAATATCACAACCACAGTCCTCTGCCTAATAAACTGCTTCCCAAAGTAACTGACTAGAACTGACTGGAACTCATAGGCAGATAATGTGTTTAAAGAGACGAACAGGATTTAGAACTTCTGAACAGAGAAAAGGGTTTTAGATTCATTGCTTCACTCTCTTGTTGACAGCGGGGAGACAGTCAAATACCGTTTTGTTTTGTTCTGTGAAAACTCACCTCATGTTAGGAAAGGCAAAAAAAAAAAAAGAAAGAAACCACTTTGAGGGACACCAGAATGTTCTGTTCTCCCTAACAATACTTGCTAAAGAAGACAACTATTTTAACAGAGTTCTATCTTCTGGGGTTTTTACCAAAACCTAACCTGTCTAGTGGTGAAAATCCTCAAGTCCCATCTGCTCCAGCTCCCTGACCCCTCTAAAGCAAGAGAAGCATTTGTCAAGTCCATAGCTTACTATGAAGCCCAACACTTAGCCACAATACTAGAGCGCTCTTCCTGCCTCTGCTTACCACTATCTTACTAAGGATGATTTATGAGAGTTGTTTCCTGTATAGCATGATTTCTAGCTTTGAACTAAAAAAATAAACATATCAAACAAATAAAAGTCTAAACCAAAGGAACAAATAAAACATGATTTGTAGAGGGCAAAGAATCAGACAT
Source organism: Peromyscus leucopus (assembly GCF_004664715.2). Taxonomy (NCBI): domain Eukaryota; kingdom Metazoa; phylum Chordata; class Mammalia; order Rodentia; family Cricetidae; genus Peromyscus; species Peromyscus leucopus. The sequence goes on along the minus strand of NC_051073.1, from coordinate 24,864,445 downwards.
GTCAAGGAATGTTGGAATTTTCAGACAGGAGTCTTAAACAGCTGTGAATGATCTGAGCAGAGGCCTGATGGATAACGTGGGTGGCATTAGATACAGATGGATAAGGTGACCAGAATGATGTGAGTGCTAATGAGTACAAGAATGCTAGACATGAGAGCCACTACAGGAGAAGACTGCTTTTGATGGATGCATTGGCAAACTGGTCAAGGCTGAGTAAAGACTCGCTAAGCTCCTAGATATGTCAGTAAGGGCTTCCAGAAAAAAGGAGCAAAGAGACAATGGAAAAAAAAACTGCAGAAGAAAGAATAAATTATCTAGGAGCATGTGAAAAGTAGATTACTTCTAATTCTGTATTATGGGAAGGTCAGAAAGGAAAAAGAAAAGGTGTGGGTACAGAAACAATATTTGGGAGAAGAATAAAAATAGCTCTGAATTAATTGTGAACACCAAATCCTATGCCCACAAAACCCAAGGAACAGCAGTGAAGAATGGAAAAGAGCAGAGAACTCAGCAAGAAATCCATGTGAACATAACTATATCATCTGTGACAAAAGAAGACATACAATCCAGTGGAGTCAGGATGGTCTTTCCAAAAAATATTCCTTGAGTGACTAGAGTTCCAGAATAAAAAAAAAAAATCTACACAGATACCTTATATTCTTATAAAAATTAATATGAACTTACACCTAATTAAACATGAGAGTTATAACTCCTAGAGAACAATACAGGAGAAAACCTAGACAACCTTGGAATGGTAAATTGTTTGGACAAGTGGAAAAACATGCTCCATTAAAAAAAAAAGTTTGATAAGGTAGATTCTGTTGAAGTTTAAAAACTTCTGCATTGCGTAAGGCAAAGTCCTGAAAATGAAAAGTTAAGCCACATGGTGGGAGAAATAGCTATAAAATATGGGTGTGAAAAATGTGTGAAGACATCTTCAAACTCAATAAAAGAAAATGAGGCCGGGCAGTGGTGGCGCACGCCTTTAATCCCAGCACTCGGGAGGCAGAGCCAGGCGGATCTCTGTGAAAGGCACAAAACTACGCAGAGAAACCCTGTCTCAAAAACAAACAAACAAACAAAAAAAAAACAAAAACAAAAAAACAAAAAAAAAAAAGAAAAAGAAAAGAAAAAAAAGAAAATGAACAATACGATTTTAAGAAATGGACCAGGGTAGAGATAACAAGCAGGTATAGGAAAGGAAGACACAGCAGAAAATACAAATCAAAACATCTAAAAGATGGTCTTGTATACCCATTGAATGGCCAAAGCCTCAAATCCTAAGTCACCCAATACTGAGTTAATGTGAAGCAGAAGGACTTTCATTCATTGTTTACAAGAAGGCTACACAAAGGAGACATTTTGGGAGATGGATTTATAGACTTATGTGAAACTACATATAGTATTATCCATCAATTCTGTGCCTTGATATTTACCCAAAGTAGCTGAAAATTCACTTTTTCCTAGTTTGCTGCATATGAGTGTTGATAGCAGCTTTTAACATCACAATATATCAAGTATATCACAAATATACTTGATAATTCTTTTTTTCATTTTTCTTTATTAAGAAATCTTCTAATCACTCTACATAGCACCCACACATCCCACCTCCTCCATCCTCCCACCCCCTCAGCTCTCCCTCCCAAGCCACCCCACATTCCCACATCCTCCAAATCAAGGTCTTCTCCCATGGGGAGTCAGCAGAGCCCAGCACACTGAGCCTAGGCAGGTCCAAACCCCTCCCCACTGCACCAAGGCTGCACAAGGTGTCACACCACAGGTTCCGGCTCCCAAAGCCTGCCCATGCACCACGGATGGATCCTGATCCCCCTGCCTGGGTGCCCCCCAAACAGTTTGAGCCAAACAACTGTGTTCCGTATCCAGATGGCCTAGTCTAGTCCCTTGGGGGCTCCACAGTCACTAGTCAAATGTTATTGGACTGGACATTGTTAATATATATTAGTGTTTTTCGTGGGCTTCCACTAGTGTGGCTGCGTGTCTTCCCATCATGATCTCGACGTCTGTTGCCTGCAGAATCCCTCCTCTCTCTCATCAATTAGATTCCTGGAGCTCAGCCTGATGCCTGGCCATGGATCTCTGCATCTGCCTCCATCAGTCACTGGACAAAGGCTCTATGATGACCGTTAGGGTATTCACTAGACTAGTCACCAGAGTAGAACAATTAAGGCACCCTCTAGACCACTGCCAGCACTCTAAGGTGGTGTCATCCTTGTGGATTCCTGAGAGCCTCCCCGGCACCCTACCTCTTCCTATTCCCATGATGTCCTCATCTATCATGGTATCTCCCTCCCTGCCCTCACCACTGTGCCATCCATGTGTCCCTCCTAGAGTCTTTCCCTGTTAGCTAGCCTCTCTGGAGCTGTGGGTTACAGTCTGGCCATTCCTTCCCAACATTCTGTGGTACGAATTTCCAATGGGCAAATATAGATATGATAAGATAAAAAGGTCAATTATTGAATCTACTTTTAAAAAGGAACTACTTATTTTAAATAGGATAAGTAATGAAATTTTTGTCTGAGTTTATCAAATGTTACTGGACTAGATATTGTTAATATATATTAATGGAGCTTTTCATCTGAATCTGTCAAATATTAATGGACTAGACATTGTTAATGTAATTCTTGACTGTATATATTGTATATACTTATTGGATATAGTTTTTCTTGTATTAGTTATAAGCTTTTTTAAATTTTAGACAAAAAGGGGAAATGTTGTGGTATTGTGTTCCCCCAAATATTGTGTACCCTAGTAACTTATCTGGGGTCAGAGAACAGAACAGCCACTAGATATAGAGGCCAGAAAATGGTGGCTCACAGGCCTTTAATTCTATCACTTGGGAGGCAGAGATCCATCTGGATCTCTGTGAGTTTAAACCACACTGGAGACAGCCAGGCATGGTGACTCATGACTTTAATCCCAAAAGGTGAACCTTTAATTCCAGGAAGTGAGGGCAGAAAGCAGAAAGGTATATAAGGCATGAAAACCAGGAACTAGGCTGGTTAAGCTTTTAGGCTTTGAGCAGCACAGTTCAGCTGAGATCTATTCTGGATGAGGACTCAGAGGCTTCCAGTCTGAGCAAACAGGATCAGCTGAGGAACTGGCGAGGTGAGGAAGATGTGGCTTGTTCTGCATCTCTGATCTTCCAGCATTCACCCCAATACCCAGCTCCAGGTTTGTTTTTATTAATAAGACCCTTTAAGATTCGTCCTACATGTCTTATTGCTCAAGAACTTCAAGTACTATGTCGAATAAGTATGGGGAGAATGGACAGCCTTGTCTTGTTCCTGATTTTAGTGGAATCACTTTGAGTTTCTCTCCATTTAATTTGATGTTGGCTGTCGGCTAGCTGTAAATTGCCTTTATTATGTTCCTTGTATTCCTGATCTCTCTAGACTCTTTATCATGAAGGGGTATTGGATTTTTTCAAAGGGTTTTTCATCATCTAATCAGATGATCATGTGTTTTTTTTTTCCTTTCCTTTTGTTTATATGGTGTATTACATTGACAGATTTTCGTATGTTGAACCATCCTTGCAACCCTGGGATGAAGCCTACTTGGTAATGGTGGATAATTTTTTTGATGTGTTCCTGGATTTGGCTAACTGGTATTTTATTGAGTATTTTCGCATCCATGTTCATGAGGGAGATTGGTCTGTAATTCTCTTTCTTTGTTGGTTGCATCTTTGTGTGGTTTAGGTATCAGGATAACTGTAGCCTCATAAAAAGAGTTTGGTAATGGTCCTTCTGTTTCTATTGTGTGGAACAATTTGAAGAGTATTGGTATTAGCTCTTCTTTGAAAATCTTGTAGAATTCTGTGCTGAAACCATCTAGTCCTGGGGTTTTTTTTTTTTTTTGGTTGGGAGACTTTAATGATCATTCTATTTCCTTAGGGGTTATTGGTCTATTTAAATAGTTTATCTGGTCTTGCTTTAACTTTGGTATGTGGTACCTATCCAGAAAATCATCCATTTCATTCAGATTTTCCCATTTTGTGGAGTACAGGTTTTTGAAGTATGACCTAATGATTCTCTGGATTTCCTCGTAGTCTGTTGTTATGTCTCCCTTTTCATTTCTGATTTTGTTAATTTGGATGCTCTCTCTCTGCTTTTTGGTTAATTTGGATAAGTGCTTGTCTATCTTGTTGATTTTCTCAAAGAACCAAGTCTTTGTTTCATTGATTCTTTGTATTGTTCTCTTTGTTTCTATTTTATTGGTTTCAGCCCTCAATTTGATTATTTCCTGGCATCTGTTCCTCCCAGGAGATTTTGCTTCTTCTTGTTGTAGAGCTTTCAGGCATGCTGTTAAGTCACAAGTGTGAGATTTCTCCAACTTCTTTATGTGGGCATATAGTGCTATGAATTTTCCTCTTAGCTCTGCTTTCATACTGTCCCATAAGTTTGAGTATGTTGTACATTCTTTTTCATTGAATTCTAGAAAGTCTTTAATTTCTTTCTTTATTTCTTCCTTGACCCATTGGTGATTCAATTGAGCACTATTCAGTTTCCATGAGATTGTAGGCTTTCTGTAATTTTTGTTGTTGTTGAAATCTAACTTTAAGCCATGGTGGTCCAGTAAGATACACGAGGTTATTTCAATTTTTTTTTTGTATCTGTTGAGATTTGCTTTGTGACCAAGCATGTGGTTGATTTTGGAGAAGGTTCCATGGGATGCTGAGAAGAAGGTATATTCTTTTGTGTTATGGTGGAATATTCTGTAGATATCTACTAAGTACATTTGAGTCATAATGTCTGTTAGTTTCCTTATTTCTCTGTTAAATTTCTGTCTGGCAGGTCTGTCCATTGGTGAGAGTGTGGTGGTGTGGTGTTGAAGTCTCCCACTACTAGTATATGGGGTTTGATGTGCAATTTAAGTGTTAGTAATGTTTCTTTTACAAATGTTGGTGCCTTTGTATTTGGGGCATAAATATTCAGAATCGAGACTTCATCTTGTTGGATTTTTATGGTGGTATTTTATTTGTACTGAAATGTGAATTTAATTGTATGTTAATAAATAAAGTTGCCCGAGGGTCAGAGCTATTAGAGCCATAGAAAGAGCATGGCAGTGGCCGTGGGGTGGTGGTGGTGGCGGCGGCGGTGGCGGCGGCGGCGGACGCCTTTAATCCCAGCATTTGGTAGGCAGAGCTAGGTAAGTCTCTGTGTGTTCAGGAATACAGCCAGCACTGGAGACATATGCCTTTAAGACCTGGAGGGCTGTATTTACAGGCAGTGACAAGGCAGTCATGTGTTTGGGTTTACAACCAATGAGAAGGCAGAACAGAAAGACTTTATCAAGGCAAACACACAGGAAGTAGGTCTCTTTCAGAGAGGTAGGACCACCGCAGGAGGAAGGGTAAGGTTTTAGCTCTGAGCTCTGACCTCTTGGCTTCCTTCTTTACATTGGTTCTGTGTTTCTTATTTAATAAGACGTTTGGTTACATTTACAGATTTTCCCCGTGATAAATATGTAATTTCCTTCCCAATCTCTTTTGATTGATTTTAGTTTGAAGTCTACTTTATTAGATATTAGGATAACTACACCAGCTTGCTTCTTAAATCCATTTGATTGGAAAGTCTTTTCCCAGCCTTTTATTCTGAGGTAGTGTCTGTCTTAGAAGTTGAGGTGTGTTTCTTGTATGCAGTAGAAGGATGGATCTTGTTTTCGTATCCATTCTGTTAGCCTCTGTCTTTTTTTCTACATGAATTGAGACCATTGATATTAATGAATATTAATGACCAGTGATTGTTAATTCCTGTTATTTTTTGGTGGTAATGTTGTATGTTTCCCTTCTTTGGTATTTGTTTGTGTGGAACTGTCTATTGCCTGTGTTTTCATGGGTGTATCTAACTTCCTTAGGTTGGATTTTTCCTTCTAGTGCTTTCTGTAGGGCTGGATTTGTGGAAAGATATTGTTTAATTCTGGTTTTATCATGGAATATTTTGTTTACTCTGTCTATGTTGATTGAAAATTTTGCTGGGTATAATAGTCTGGGTTAGCATCCATGGTCTTGTAGTGTCTGCATAATGTCTGTCCAGGACCTTCAGGCTTTTAGAGTCTCCATTGAGAAGTCAGGTGTTATTCTTACAGGTCTGCCTTTACATGTTACTTGGCCTTTTTTCCTTCGCAGCTCTTAGTACTTTTTTCTTTTTTCTGTATGTTTAGTGGTTTGATTATTATGTGGTGAGGGGACTTTTTTTTGGATCCAGTCTATTTGGTGTTCTGTAACCTTCTTGTATCTTTATAGGCATTTCCTTCTTTAGGTAGGGAAAGTTTTCTTCTATGATTTTGTTGAATATATATTCTGTGCCTTGGAGTTGGTATTCTTCTCCTTCTTATATCCCTATTATTCTTAGGTTTGGTCTTTTCATGGTGTCCCAAATTTCCTGTACAGTTTGGGTCATGACTTTGTTGGCTTTAGTGTTTTCTTTGACTGATAATTCTATTTCCTCTTTTGTATCTTCAGATCCACTCTTCCATCTCTTGCATTATGTTGGTTATGCTTGCAACTGTAGTTCCTGTTCGTTTACTCAGATTTTCCACTTCCAGCATTACCTCAGTTTGTGTCTTCTTTACTGTCTCGATTTCAGTTTTCAAATCTTGAACTGTTTCCCTCATTTGTTTAATTGCTTTCTCTTGGCTTTCCTTAAGGGATTTACTGATTTCTTCCCATTTTTTTGTTTGACTTTTCCTCAGATTCTTTAAGGGAATTTTTCATTTCCTCTTTAAAGATCTCTATCATCTTCTTAAGGTCCTTTTTAAGGTCGATTTCTTCTGTTTCTTTTGTGTTGGGATGTTCAGAACTTGCTGATATAGGTTCTGATGGAGCCATATTGGTTTTTATGTTGTTGACTGTATTTTTGCACTGGTGTCTACCCATCTTTCTCCACTTGTTGCAAGTGGTGTCTGTGTCTGAGGGAGCCTCCCTTTGTCTGATTGATACTCTTGGTCCAGTGGGAGTGTGGTGTTATTGTGTTCTCCAAAATATTGTGCACTCTAATAAACTTATCTGGGGTCAGAGACAGAACAGCCACAATATTAAACATAGAGGTTAGGTAGTGGTAGCATACGCCTTTAATCCTAGCATTCCAGAGGCAGAAATTTGTCTGGATCTCTGAGAATTCAAGGCCACATTGGAAACAGCCAGGCATGGTGGCTCATGCCTTTAATCCCAGAAAATGAGCCTTTAATCCCAGGGAGTGATGGCAGAAAGCAAAAAGGTATATAAGGCATGAGGACCAGAAACTAGAAGCATTTGGCTGGTTAAGCTTTCAGGCTTTCGAGCAGCAGTTCAGCTGAGATTCATTCTGGATGAGGACTCAGAGGCATCCAGTCTGAGGAAACAGGATTAGCTGAGGAACTGGCAAGGTGAGGTAGCTGTGGCTTGTTCTGCTTCTCTGATCTTCCAGCATTCACTCCAATAACTGGCCTCAGGTTTGATTTTATTAATAAGACCTTTTAAGATTCCTGCTACATGGGAGCCCTTGGTCTAATCGGTGCTGATGGACTCTTTGTCTCAGGGAGCAGCTCTTAGTCCAATTGGTGCTCATGGACTCTGTCTCAAGGAGTAGTTCTTAGTCCAATCTGGTGCTGGCAGGCTCTGCCTCAGGGAACACTTGCAGTCTGGGAAGGTGGGTGGGATTTGGGGGGAGGTGAGGCTTGTGGGTTACAGGGTCTGATGGGGGATTGTGGTAGTCCAGCCTGTCTGCAGGAGGCCTGCCTATTGGTTTGAGACTGGGTCTGCAATGGGTGGTGGTCTGGGGGCACAAAGACTCACCTCTTAGTCCAATGGGGCACTGGCAGGCTCTGTCTCGGGGAACAGTTGCAGTCTTGGAGGGTGGGTGGGCACATGATATTTCTTAAAGTTTGGTAGCAGCTGAAATTATTCCTTACACATTCCTCAATGAAAGACAGGATAAATTGTTCCCGGAACACTATGTTTAATATCCAGCAGAGGTTATCTTTTACACTTCAGAGGCCCTGTGTATCTTCCCTAAACACAGTTAACAAGGATGTTAAGACAAGGATGAGGAAGATGAGGGGAAGATAGAGCAGGATCAAGATCACCATAGGTGGCTGGGTGTCCCCCTTATCCCCACCCCCCTTTTTTTTTTTCAAGACAGGTTTTCTCTGTGTACTTTTGGTGCCTGTCTTGGATCTAACTCTGTAGACCAGGCTGGCCTCGAACTCACAGAGATCTGCCTGCCTCTGCCTTCCGAGTGCTGGGATTAAAGTGTGTGCCAACACTGCCCAGGCTGGGTGTCTTTTTTCAGCTAAGTGTTGGCTCTTGTTTCACAGGGCTATAAACAGTTAGTTGACTTTCTGTGGACTTGAGCATGTGGAGATGGAAGTAAAGTTTTAGGAAATTTTCAGTGAAGGTTGTCATGTCTGAGATAATTCAAATGAATTTTGTCTGGATAATACATAATTACTTTTTGCTCTGTAAGAAATATAATACTAATATTTGCATGACATTGACCTATAGGATTTCAAACAGTTTTTCATTTCTTAGATGTTTCATTTTAACAGCCTCAGCTGAATCTTTGTTCTTGAAAATATGTTTTAAAATGACCTTCATATCTTAGTGGTTTCCTTACTAATGAGTTGAACAAATGTTTTGACATCTGTTTATTCTATATTTGCATGATAGTTACATTTATAATTATCAGAAAGTTATTCTCAAATGCTTTCATTTCCTCAAAAGATAGGGTGGTTTGGAAAGCTCTACATTGTACCACAGACTGTGAATGGTTTATTTATCTATTATACAGGGGACCACAACTTTCATTTTCTTGAATTTCTGTTACAGGAAAAGAAATCAAAAGTATAATGATGAAAATGGATAACATTTACTAAGTACGTTTTGTGAAACAAAAACCTGTCTATATTATACACTTTATGCTTTACAAGCCTGGGGGCAGGCAGTTAATGTCAGCACTATTTCATAGTTACTATCGTTGACTACTGTGATGATATTGGTATGATATGAAATAGCTCTATGCCTGGCATGGTTCAAAGTGCTGAACATCTCTCTGTCTTAGTCCCTATGTCAGCCTTAACCACTATTCTTGTCGAGAACACTGAAGCCCAGAAAGAATGTGTGTCCTGTCTGTGGTCAGGCAGGCAGTACATTTTGAAATCCTTCTTGGGATGGAGGATCCAACATCATCTATCATCTTTCCCATGGCTGGAATTTCTTTCTTGGCACAGACATCAAGTGCTTGATGTAGTTTTCAATGTGGTTTCCATATTCCATGTGAATGTGCAATTTTTTTTTTCTGGAAGAATGCATCTACTACTTACTTTATATTAACCAGAAGTTATGAGACCCTAACATTTATGGCTGATTATATTATGAACCTGTTCTTCATATCCTTCACAAAAATAGAATACATTAAAACACTAAAATGTTAATTATAGAATTTCACAGTATATATATATGTATATATATATAATTTTTTTACATGATTATTGAGAATTGTTATTTGCTAATTGAAAAGGCATTGTTGTCCTATGTAAAGACTTTCATTTGTCCCTTAGAGTAGCAAGTTCCTGAAAAAAAGTGTATGTGTATGTGTGTGTGTGTGTGTGTGTGTGTGTGTGTGTGTGTGTGTATTTCCTGGAAAATACTAAAGATGGATTTGTTCATATAAGGTAACTGAACAAGTTATATTTGAACCTAGCCATAAGGGTTCATGTAATAGCTGGGCTAGTAAAGGCACCTGCCATTAAGCATGGTGATATAAGTTAGATTTTAGTGGAAAGAGACCTGATTCCCACAAATTGTCATCTGACATCCACACATAAGCCAAGCTAGATGCATGTTCATGCACACAGTCAAACATGCAGTCACATATGCACACAGCCACACATGCACAGTCACACATGCATACAAAAGAAACAAACATTTTTAAAAAAATGTTTTATTTTGTGTGCATGGGTGTTTTCTCTGTATGTATATCTGTGCATCACATGTGTGCTTGGTGTCCATGGAGACCAGAAGAGGGCATCAGATGCACTGGAACTTGAGTCACAGATGGGTGTGAACTGCCACATGAGTGTTAGAAATTGAACCTGGCTCTTCAGGAAGAGCAATCCGCATCTCTGCAGCCTTGAGAAATGGTCTCTAAAATCACAAATCAACGTATTTACTAAATACAGGGATGGGGACAGCAGGAAGATGGGTTACCGCACAGCAAGACAAACACAGCTTCAGGTTCCGGATGCTACCTGAGGCCCTTCAGCTTTGCGTGGGTAGAACAATTAAAGGAAGTAAAGATAGCGCAAACATAATTTTGGCACTCCATCCTCAACATTCCAGCCCTCCACAGTTTGGAAGTTCTAATTAGTCCGTGTGTCTGCAGCAGCTTCAGCATATTGCTGCTCTTGCAGGGGACTTCGGCTCCCAACACCCTTCCTGTTCAGCTTTTGAAATTGTTACCAGAGTATTTTTATCAACTGTTTGTCTGCTTCTACAATTCATAGTGAGTGGGATTTAGTCACCAGCTTTCATTTGTTGTATGATGTGGACGTATGAAGAGTTTGTCAGTATTTTAGCTCAAGGAAAGTTGTGACATGTTTTACAAACCGAGTATTTGAAATTAGAATACAGATGGGCTGGGGACAGATGCACAGCCTTCTAGACTTCGGGAGTGCTCTACAACCCGTTCCTCTACATCATCTGGAAAGTGGGAAGTGGGAGTCACTCATTAAAAACAAAATGCAATCTTCACCAGAGACCATTTCTTTTATTTGCCACTTAGTTGTCTCGCTCTGGAGTTCAAAGCAGAGAATCGTTAGGTGTTTGCTTTCAAAGTGCGTGAATGATACCCATCATGGAGCATCCGTTACCCTTTATGAAGATCAAATGCAATTTAACCTCTCCAGCCAACTGAACCGCTGAGTACAAAAATTGTCAATTAAAGGGCTACTTGAACCTGCTGCGAGCCAAGCCACGCCTCCTTTTTACTTTGAAAGGCATCACAAAAGGTGGTGACCCCAGGATAATTAGCATTTCTGTTGACACCAAATTGGTTTCAAGTGGTGTGCACACACCTAGAGAGCGTGAATAGGGTACCCTTTTAATTTCCTTTTCAACTACAGGTTTCAATCACATTATGAATTAACAGAATAAAAGTGAAATGGAAGGAATGCTAGAGAGACTCTCAGACTTCCTGCCCCAGCTCTTGGAAGCCAAACAAAAATGCTCAACAGAGGCATATGGTCTTTGACTTCTGAAACATCCAGTGAGGTGTTCTGCGGCGCATGTCTATGTGCCTGTGTGTCTGTGTTTGTGTGCAATTCTGTGACTGTGTATATATGTATGTGTGTCACTGTGTGTTTGTGTGACTGTGTATGTGTATCGTGTGTCTCCTATTCTTTGAATCCATATGATTGGTTAAATCTTTCTAGAGCTTTTCATTTTTCTTTGTAAAATCAGAAAAAAAAACTTGTTTTTCCTTTTTTTCCGTTTCATTCTACTCTTATACAATACATCCTGAACCACAGTTTCCCCACCGTCCGCTCCTCCCATTCCCCTCCACCCCCCATCCCTACACCCCACCCTCATATCCACTACTCCTCCATTTCCCTTCAGAAAAGAGCAGTGCTCCCAGAGATATCAACTGAACACGGCATAACAAGATACAATAATCCTAGGCATAAGAGCAGGCAAAAGAGTCCGAGACATGCCCACTCCCACTGTTAGGAGTCTGTACTGGGTGATTTTGTGTGTCAACTTGACACAAGTTAGAGTCATCAGAGAGGAAGGAGCCTCAGTTGAGGAAATGCCTCCTTGAGATCCAGTTGTAGGAATTTTCTCATTTAGTGATCAGTGAGGGAGGGCCCAGCCCATGGTGGGTAGTACCATGCCTGGGCTTTGGGTTCTGGATTCTGTAAGAAGATAGGCTGAGTAAGCAAGCCATGGGCAGCAAGCCAGTAAGCAGCATCCCTCTGTTGTTTTTTGTTTTTGCTGTTTTGAAGGGTCCTCCACCCACCTTCCAAATAAATCACACATGGAGGCTTATTCCTAATTTTAAATGCCTGGCCTTAACTTGGTTTGTTTCTTGCCAGCTTTCCTTAACTTAAATTATCCTATCCATCTATTGCCTCTGGGCTTTTCCCATTCTCTTCTGCAATCTCACTCTTACTCTGTGGCTGGCTGAGTGGCTGGGTGGCTGGGCCCTGAAGTCCTCCTCCTTCTCTTGCTCATTCTTCTCTCCTTCCCAGATTTCTCCTTCCATATATTCTCTTTGCCTGCCCGCCCCACCTATCCTTTCTCCTGCCTTGCTATTATTGGCTGTTCAGTTCTTTATTAGATCATCAGGTGTTTTAGACAGGCAAAGTAACACAGCTTCACAGAGTTAAACAAATGCAACATAAACAAAAGTAACACACCTTAAAATAATATTTCCCAACATCCCTCCATAGTTTCTGTATCAGTTCCTGCCTCCAGGTAAAGCAGCTGGAGTAAGGGCAGAATTCTAACACCAGTACCATAGGATGACCACCAAGAACAGCAGCAGCAGTGAAGTGGAGCCAGCTGAAGCCTAGAAGACAAGCTGTGTATACTGCAGAGGGCAGAGCCAGAGAAGTGACCCAAGCCCTTTGGAGGATTCCAGAAGATTGTGAGTAGATCCCAGATTCTTAACAGTTGGAATTTTGTTTTGCTTTGGTTGTGACTGTGCCATAATTTTTCCCTCTTGAAATAAGAAAGTATTTTACTGGAGGCCACTGTGGTGAGGCAGTCATAGCATATGCCTTTAATTCTAGCATTCAGGAGGCAGAGATTATCCGGATCTCTCTGAGTTCAAGGCCACATTGAGAACAGAGCCAGGCATGATGGCACACACCTTTAATCCCAGCACTAGGAAGGAAGGAAGATGGCAGGGCACAAAAAGGTATATAAGGTCTGAGTAAACAGGAAGTCTCTCTTGAGGCTGAGGATTTCATAGAGGTAAGAATGTGGCTGGCTTGTTCTGTTTCTCTGATTTTTCAGCTTTCACTCCAATATCTGGCTCTTTTTTTTTTTTTATTAATAAGACCGTTTAGCAATTCATGTTACAGCCCACAGTTGAGAGACTTTTTTTTAAGACTTTGGATTTTTTAAAGAGATTAATTATTTTAAAGAAACTGAAATTTTAATGTGTTTGAATTTGTAAAGACTGTGGGGATTTTAAAGTTATTTAAGACCATGGGGAGGAATAAGAAATGAAGGGTTGTGGCTTAATAGTGATGGATTTGTGTGCCAACTTGACAAGGGGTCAGGCGGACTGGATGGTTTTGTGTGTCAACTTGACACAAGCTATAGTCATCAGGGGAGGAAGGAGCCTCAGCTGAGGCAATGCCTCCTTGAGATCCAAATGTAAGGCTTTTTCTCAACTAGTGATCAATTGGGGAGGTCTCAGCCCATGGTGGATGGTGCCATCCCTGGACTGATGGTCCTGGGTTCTGTAAGAAAGCAGGCTGAGTAAGCCATGGGAAGCAAGCCACTAAGCAACATCCCTTCATGGCCTCTGCATGAGCTCCTGCCTCCAGGATCCTGCCTTGTTAGAGTTCCTGTTCTGATTTCCTTCAGTGATGAACAGCAATGCTGAAGTGTAAGCCTAATAAACCCCTTCTGCCTCAGCATGCCTTTTGGTCATGGTGTTTCGTCAAAGCAACAGAAATACTAAGAGAGAGTCCCACAAAATCCCCAAGCTAAACAACCATAACAAATATGCGGAGAACCTAGTGTAGACCCATGCAGGCTCCATGATTGCTACTTCAGGTTCTATGAGCCCTGCTTAGTTGATTCTGTGGGTCACGGTTTCCTAGTGTACTAGACCTCTCTGGCTCCTACAATTTCTCCTCCTCTTTTCTACTGGGTTTCCTGAGATCTAAGGGGGAGGGACCTGATGGAAATCTTCGCTTTAGGCTCTCTCAGCCTAACGTTTGTCTGTGGATCTCTGTGTCTTCTGCCATCTACTGATGGAGGAAGCTTCTCTGATGATGACTGGGCTAGGCACCAATTATGTTTGTTTTTCTGGGTCTGGGTTGCGACACTTGGGATGACTTTTTTCCCCCTAGTTCCATCCATTTGCCTGCAAATTTCATGATGCTATTTTCTTTCCTTTTCTCTTTTATTTCCTTTCTTATCTATCTTTTCTTCCCTTCATTGCTTCGTTCATTCCTTCCTTGCTTGCTTTCTTCCTTCCTTTTTTTAAACTGCAGAAAAATACTCCACTGTGTAAATGTACCACATTTTCCTTATCTATTCTTTGGTTAACAGACGTCTAGGTTGTTTCCAGTTCCTGGATATTATGAATAAAGCAACTATGAACATAGTTGAGCAAGTGTCCTTGTGGTATGATAGAGCATCTTTTGGGTATATGCCCAAGAGTGGTACAGCTGGGTCTTGAGGTAGATCAATTTCCAACTTCCAGAGCAACCTCTATATTGATTTCCATGGTGGTCTTACAGTTTACAAGTTTGCATTCACACCTTGCTCCACATCCTTCCTAGCATGAGCTGTCACTTGTGTTAATGATCTTAGTCATTCAGACAGGTGTAAGATGGAATCTCAAAGTCATTTTGATTTTCAGTTCCCTAATGGCTAAGGATGTTGAGCATTTTTAAAGTGTTTCTCAGCTATTTGAGATTCCTCTATTGAGAATTCTCTTTAGATCTGTACACCATTTATAACTGGATTATTTGGTTTGTTGATGTCTAGTTCCTTGAGTTCTTTATATATTTCGGATGTTAGCTCTCTGTCTGGTGTGGAGTTGCTAGAAGCCTCTCCCATTTTGTGGGCTGCTGTTTTGTCCTGCTGACTATGTCCTTTGCCTTACAGAAGCTTTTCAGTTGCAGGAGGTCCCATTTGTTAATTGTTGATCTTAGCGCCTGCACTATGGGCGTTCTGCTAAGGAAATTGTCTCCTGTGACAATGCATTCACGTCTATTTGTTTGTGTTTGTATAACTGCATATGTGTGCCACCTAGCTACTGAATCCATATAAGATTGATTAAATTGTTCTAGAGCTTTCTTTTTTTAAAAAAAAACAGGAAGACTTGTTTTAGATAAAGATTTTTTTTCTTGGGCAGTGGTAGCACATGCCTTTAATCCCAGCACTCAGGGAGGCAGAGGCAGGTGGGTCTCTGTGAGTTCAAGGCCAACCTGGACTACAGAGTGAGTTCCAGGAAAGGCACAAAGCTACACAGAGAAACCCTGTCTCAAAAGACCAAAAAAAAAAAAAAAAAATTTTTTTTTCTTGACTTGTTTTCATGTTACTGTGGAAAACTATAGTGGGTTTATAAGTACTTTTGTCAATTATGTTCTCAATAATCTAAATCTGTTACTTCCTGTTAAGCATCTTTGGCACCAGGCTTATAAAAACCAAAATTATTTGATCTAATGCATATGTTTTTGGCATTTCTCTATCAGAAATGAAAAGATTGAAACCAATATTTTTGATGTTCCTAGAACATGATATTGTCATACTAGGCCTCATGCCTGATGAACACATTCCCTGGAGCTAACCTGCATTCTCAGGGTTTTAATTGATATTTTCATGAGACTGGGATACTAGATATCATAAAAATATTTTGGGAAAAAAAATAAGTATAGACAACTTACATGTTTATAAATTAGGATTAGGGGGTCACGATAGGTGAATATTGGTGTTGGGTGTGTTTTCAAATATTAATTTGTTCATTTTGTAATGTGTGTTCAATGGTCACTCAATTCATTTGGTTCATTCCTATTTGTGATATTTAAATTAATAGCTTGCAAATTCCTGTAGTATGTCATGCAATCACCGTATTTCTTTCCCCTCTTTAAGCTAACAAATATTTTTACAAATTTAGCCAGTTGAGGGAGGTTATTGCAGACCTTATATACTTATTGGCACACATATTATTTTCTGTTGCGGTTGTTCAAAAACAAAGCTTTTTTTGTGAAATCCTGAGATATAAGTCTATAATACCAAAGTTGGTGAATATTTTAAACTAATACTGACGGACTAGTATTGTTCTCACGCCAGCAATAGTTAGTTCATTTTCTCTATCATATGAATCAGAGTTATTCCCTCTACCTCTGACAACACCAGCCGATCTTCTAAGCACCTACATTCATTTCTTATGTTTTCTGCATCTCATTAATGAACACTTCTCAGTGTACAGCAGTACACGGACTACTCTGTGCTGAACCAAATCCTCCAAGGGTATGTCTGACATTTAAAATGATGTTCTACTGCAACACTGAAAACTCTCCTTTATGTCAAATTCCCAGTGTATAAATATACACAGCTAAAGATGAGATACCAGCATGTTGGGCTTCTTTCTCTGCGGACATTTTTTAACATTTTTCTTTGGGGCGGGGGCTGCAGGGTACAATGTACAATGTCTGTTCTGCACTGAACTTCAGAAAATAAGCTTAGGGAAATATCACTGTCTTCAACTCGGATGTGATGCTTCCTAGTTTTTTTTAAAAGCCTTTGCAAAATTAAATTCTTTTTCCTCTGTTAAGCGCGAGCTTCACTCATGCCTTTTGTTAATTCACTTGCCCATGGCTGACCATGGTTGTATAAAATGGCACAAAAGAAAAATAAAACCATAATAATATTTTCCTTATCTGAGAAGATATCAGAAGTTTTCATGGCTTCATTAGCATAGCTCTTGAAATCCCTCAACAGATTTCCATATTTTACCTTAATTAATGAGAAAAATCATCCCCAGATTCCTAGAAAGGTTTAACAGACTTCAGGAGACCCTTGTTAAATACATACTTTTGTGTTTCTGCAATATTCCCATTTGGTCCACTTTATATCAGGGTTCTTAGAAAACAAACAAACAAACAAACATTGCTTCTAAGGTAGAGATATATGTATAGCAAGATGGGCATAAGAGGTAATCACAGATATACCCAAAAGAAACACAAAATATAGTAGGTGATATATTGTAAACAAAATTAGTGAAACTTGAATTAAAGTCAAAGACATGGGCTTATATTTAGATTGGAATTTGTTGTCATTGTGACAGATGTAAATCTGTAAAAATCAATGTAGCAGGTGAATTCTTAAATGGCTGGTCTAAGTTTCCAAAACATTTAATCTTTCACTGGGTTTTATTTTGCAACATCATGGAATTAGGTAAAGTGTGTAGTCGTTCTTCCTCAATATTTTGTCTGTTTGCTCATTTTCTTTGTGTACTACTTTCCGTGACAGATACTATGGACTTAGCTATTTCATTGTGCAGATATTTTGCAGCTCTCTCATGCGGGCAAAAATAGAGTGAAGTTTACCCAATTTCCTTACTAATACATCTATAGGCATATAAGTACTCTTTAAGTATAGTTTCAAGAGTTTAAATTTACAAAAAACAAAACAAAACAAAAGACTATTTTTTCCATATTTTACCTTAATTAATGAGAAAAATCATCCCCAGATTCCTAGAAAGGTTTAACAGACTTCAGGAGACCCTTGTTAAATACATACTTTTGTGTTTCTGCAATATTCCCATTTGGTCCACTTTATATCAGGGTTCTTAGAAAACAAACAAACAAACAAACATTGCTTCTAAGGTAGAGATAAATGTATAGCAAGATGAACATGAAAAAGGGTAGTATCTATCAAGTTTCTAAGTGTGCAATGATCATTCGAAGTCAGTTCTTTTGGAAATAAAATGCCAGTCATTATTCCTATAGTCCACCTTTTGAATTTGTGGATTAAAGTTTACTTTAGAGAAATTTTAGGTTATGTGATGCTCAATATAGTAAGAGAATTCATACAGTGTTATTGGGGGAAGAGTTTATTCTGTACATTAAAATATAAATATTAGCCTGGAGAGACACAATGTTCAATGAATAAAAGGAAAAGAAACTTGTGTTGGTATTGTGTTCCCCAAAATATTGTGCACCCTAATAAACTTATCTGGGGTCAAAGAACAGAACAGCCACTAGATACAGAAGCTAGAAAATGGTAACACTCACACCTTTAATCCTAGCATTCCAGAGGCAGAGATCTACCTGGATCTCTGTGTGTTCAAGGATACAGCCAGGCATGGTGACACATGCCTTTAATCCTAGGAAATGAGCCTTTAATCCCAGGAAGTGAGGGCAGAAAGCAGAAATGTATATAAGGCATGAAAGCCAGGAGCTAGGCTGGTTAAGCTTTTAGGCTTTGAGCAGCAGTTCAGCTGAGTGTCATTTGGATATGGACACAGAGGCTTCCAGTCTGAGGAAACAGGATCAGCTGAGAAGTTGGCCAGGTGACATGGCTGTGGCTTGTTCTGTTTCTCTGATCTTCCAGCATTCTCCCCAATATCTGGCTCTGGGTTTGTTTTTATTAAGAACTTTTAAGATTCCTGCTACAGAAACTAGCCTATTGAGGGAAGAGTGATGGACATATTCGTCAGGCCAATCTAGCCAGTGATTTTCCTACCAGACTCTCAGGTCATTACGTCACATCAACTATGTTGCATGCACAGGCTTTTCCCTACATCAAACCTTGGAAATTTAGTCTATTTTTTTTTTTTGCCTTGACTAGTATTCATTGTACACATTATATTCTCTGGAAAGGTATTTGAAGTAAAAGTCACATACTTGGATATAGGCACACAATTAGAAGGTTTGGGTTTCTACATATTTTTAAGTAGAAAGGAGAGACCCAATGTACTTGTTGCATCTATTTATATTCACTTAACCACACAATTCTTTTAATTCATGTTAAAAATACTTGCACACAGAGTTGAAGAACCTACCCTTTATGCTCCACAGCTACTGGATATCCCTTCCAGGTCACTGCTCATTTCTAGACTTTTACCCCTCTGCATGATGATGTCACCAAAGAGTTAGTTTCCACTTCCTGATTCCTGAGGAGAGATGGACAAGATACAGTTGCTCCGCGGACTCATTAGACAATGCATATGAAACACATTATAATGCCTGCTACGGTCTGCACTCCACTAAATGACAGACTTGGGTCTTTACTCTTTGAAATTTTCTAATGCATAATTGTTGGTTGTTTTTGCTCTTTTGGGAGGCTCGCCACCCAGATCCCAAATAAATTACACACGGAGGCTTATTCTTAATTTTAAATGCCTGGTTTTAGTTTGACTAATTTCTTGCCAGCTTTTCTTAACTTTAAATTATCCCATTTACCTTTTGCTTCTGGGCTTTTTCCTTTTCTTACTTCTGTATATCTTACTTTCACCCTTACTGGGTGGCTGGCCCCTGGCATTCTTCTCTCCTTGTTCTCTTGCTCCTTCTTTTTTCTTCTTTCAGATTTCTCCTTCTATTTATTCTCTCTGCCTGCCAGCCCCACCTGTCATTTCTCCTGCCTTGCTATTGGCCGTTCAGCTCTTTATTAGACCATCAGGTGTTTTAGACAGGCACAGTAACACAGATTCACAGAGTTAAACAAATGCAACATAAATGAACGCAACACATCTTTGCATCATTAAAACAAATGTTCCACAGCATAAACAAAAGTGATACATCTTAAAATAATATTCCACAACACATAATCCCACTATTTAAATATAGGCTATGAAGGACACAACTTTCTTTTAGCAATGAAGTAATTCCACACTAATAAGAATAAACTATTATGATTCTGCAAAGAGGTCTAGAAGTTTTAAAGAGGAGATATCATTTCAGTTGAGTTCTGAGGCAGCAGACCACTCAATTTGAGGAATATGAGCAGTTATTTACATTAAAATAACAGTATTATAAATAGCACATGTCATTCAGAATCAGACTGGAGCAAAGCTTTTAGGCAATGCCAATTTAGACATGTGTGCTACAGCAGACAGCTTGTGTTATTTTTGCAGTTTCTAAAAAAAGACTGTCAAGAATAGCATTTCAGAAAGATTTCAAAAATAGTATTCTTGTTTCTTATGAATCTATATGCTGTATCCTTACGGAGATGGTAATATTGAGAATACTGACATCAAATTCTAATTCTGGGAAATCTACTATCTCAGTGCCAGTAATAAAGGATATTGATCCAATTTCATATCAAATATCATCTAAGACAAATCACAGATTGTGTTTTTATGTAGAACAGCATCAAGGTGGCTGATCATCCCTTATTAAATGGAGGGATGGACGATGAGTCACGTGTGTGGAATGATCGTGCAGGCTCATTCCAATTCCTCTGAGGAAAACCCTGTAATTGGCACCAATTAGTCCTCTTGTTGGCAGTTTTACTAAGCCATCTGAAATTTAATAAACAGAGAATGAAATGCACGCTCAGTGAAAGACAGTCAGCTTGGACATCTAGGCACACTGATTAGCAAATTGGCAGTTGGCACTCCCCTCCCTCTTCAAATATTGACTTAATGCTTTTGTCCCCTTTATCAGCATACGACTTCATTTTCACTTCAAAATGAGTTAATTTCTCCTAAATAAATAGTTATATGATGGTTTCATACTGTCCCTTTGTGTATACTTTGGTATTAATTCATGTGTTATAGAAAAATGGGGAAACCCCAGGACACTACCTGCTGCTTGAAAGTAATACACATTAAACAGAAGTATGATCTTTGAAAAGTTGATGGACTATCACAAATGTTAATTTAGTCATGGAAATTAGGGCTATTCACTGGGAGATTCTGAACAGCGTTTTCCTATTAAGTGTACAACTTTGGACACAGGAGACCTCCATCATTCCCTAATTCAATAGTGAGTTAAAATGAGAATCTGGACCTTAGAGAAATTAGAAAAAAACACAGCAAATTGTAATTTTTGCTTTAAAAATTAATTTTCCTTTTTTCCCCTAAAAACTTTGCCTAGTGCCACATTTATATTTTTGGACTTTACCAACATTCTTAAGTTCAATGCTAAAGATAATTTATCAGTTTAAATATGTCACAATAATATTATTTGAGTAAGTAGTAACCATATTAAAGAAAATAATGGTAAAGTTCATCTGTCATGCTTTGTCAGTTTTCAATGAAAGACAATTTAAAATTATTTTTGATCACTAAATAATTGATTTCAAGATATATTTTAATTTATAAATTTTGACATTTTCTTATAAATCCCCCCCCTTTGGTTTTCTTTCAAGATAGGGTTTCTCTGTGTAACAGTTCTGTCTGCTCTGGTATTCATTTTGTAGACCAGACTGGCCTTGGACTCATTGAGATCTGCTTGCCTCTTCCTCCCAAGTGCTGGGCTTACAGGTGTGTGCCACCACTGTTTGGCTTCATATAAATTCTTATTCCTTTATTTTCTGTACAAAATACAAATGTTAATACCAAATCTGGATATAGAGTGAGTTCTAGAAAAGGCACAAAGCTACACAGAGAAATCCTGTCTTGAAAAACCCAAAAAACCAACCCAACAAACAAAAACATTTAAAGTTCACCTTAAATCTGCTGATCAACATCATGCACATTGATGAAATATACTGTAATGCCAACTAGTTTGGAATTAGTTTGTTTTCTGTATTTCTAGTAAACTATAACAGTGT